>NC_092806.1:145252428-145552428 GCF_040954645.1 Diabrotica undecimpunctata | reverse complement strand
GCAATAATTTTTGACCTTATTTGTACATTGACTGTCACCTCAAAAAAGTTAATTAAATTCATACTTGGTAATTAACAATTTATTTATGTTATAAATAACTATATTTTAGTATGTTAATATGTATTGCATTAATTAATACAGTTTCCAGAGATTATACAGTGGTATTTGAATTAAACAAATTTTAATTAAACATATAAATATGCTTCATCAATTCTGTATATGACATTCGTTTTTTTTGAGTGTGTTATTATATATAGTTACATAAAATATTAAATGAAGGATTGAAATGATTGAAATTTAAATTTAAAATTTTTTTTTACGTAAAATCATTTTATTAGACGTTATTTCACAAAAGTAGGATATTTTAGCACTTTCCTTCACTCAATTTACTTTGTCTATCTTTTAAGATGATTTCGTCTAGTTCGCTTCTCTCTTCTACCCGTGCCAAGAGTTATTTTTAATCCATCCACTCAATTGTCGTTTCTTAGATGTCCGTAGCACTTCAAGGTATTAACTCCATTCCATAAATGTTAATACTCCTTTTTCTAGAGATTATCTCTGTCTGGTTTCCTCATTTCTTATTCTGCCCATTCTCCTTTCTCCTCAACAGCTTTTTCTAGGCATAACATCTCTGTTGCAGCTATCTTCATCATCATCACTGGCACGACAACCCTTTTTGGTCTTGGCCTTTTTGGTCTTGGCCTGTTCCAGGATTCTTCTTCATTCTGATCTGTTTCGTGCTTTTTTCTCCAGTTTTTTATTTTTAAAGTTGTTATATCATTTTCTATTTGTTTTAAGTATCTCAGCTTCGGTTTTCCTCTTGTACTTTTTCCTACTGGCATCTGTTTAAATATTTTGTTTGGTATTTCGCTTTCTTCCATTCTTTCTACATGTCCTATCCAATGCAGCCGTCCTATTTTAATGAATGTTATATTATCCGGATTCTGGTATATTTTGTATAGTTCAGAGTTGTATTTTCTTCGCCATATTCCGTTTTCTTTTGTGCCCTTATATATATGTCGCAAGATTTTTCTTTCGAAGGTGGCTAACAACGTTTCCTCTCTTTTAGTAAGTGTCCAGGTTTTTGAGCCGTATGTGAGTATATCTGTCTTATTAGGGTTTTATATATTTGGCATTTTGTTTTTCTTGCGACGTTATCTGATCTTAGTTGCCTAATTAAGCCATGGTAACATTTATTTGCAATAAATATTCTCCTCTTCACTTCCTCCGCCACATTATTATCAGACGTGACTAGGGATCTAGGAAGTTTTTTATCCCCTCAATGTTGTATTCTCCTATTGTTATACTTTGTGGCTGCCTTATTTCTGCGTTTTTACTTACCTGCATATATTTTGTTTAGGTCTGATTGATTTTAAGACAACTATTTTGTGCACCTCGTTCTATTTGGTTGTATGCCTCTATCATTTCTCTTCTTGATCTTGCGATTATGTCAAATATGTCTTTTATTGATGATTGTTCCTCGTGTATTGACTGTTGTGTCCCTCAGTATTTTCTCGAGTACGATGTTGAACAAGATTCATGATAAAGCGTCTCCCTGGCGTAGTCCCGTAGGCTATCTTACTGCCGTTATATATATATATATATATATATATATATATATATATATATATATATATATATATATATATATATATATATATAATTGAAGCCATAGACAGTAACGGGTTACTGGTAAACAACAGACTGTTGAAGGTAACCGGGAACGACCCAATACTAAGGAAGCAATAAAAAACGGGTGCTTCTGAGTGTATTTTATTAAAAGTCAAGCTTTCGCCACATAATTTTGGGCTTCATCAGAACTTGCTGTAATGGAAAAACATTCTTTACAATCATCATAATTAAATATGTTATTTTTAATCTTATCTTAATATCGACACTATCTCTTAGTGTATAATAAAATTGATATGGAACTACACATATTTTTAAAAACAATCCAAACGCATCTCCCAACTGGAGGAAAAATGGTAAACAAAGCCCTTACGAAATATTTAAAATTATTTTATTATAATCGTGTGGCCGGCATTTTTGACTGTTGTTTCAACTGTCACTTATTATAAAAGAAGAAGTGATTAAGACAGGTGCTGTTTCGATAAGTTATCGACATTTCTGATAGTAAGATTTTGATTGGCAGGTTGAGCGGACTATACTTTTTTATGAGAGGTCTCCATGTCGATGGTAACCGTATGTCGTCATCCCTTTTATTGAGACAATTTGGCCTTTGTTCAACTTCTATGACTAGGATAATATTTGGTTTATAGAAGCAGATGGGGGTTTTAAAATCAATTTTGTGACTGGTATGAAGATGGTGTTGACGTAGAGCTAAAATTAAATCGGAATTGCGAATAGAAATGGAAAGTTCATAAATCCTATTTTGGATTCTACGATTTGTTTGGCCAATTTAGGATCGGGGTCAGTCTGCAGAAGGAATTTTATAAACTCCGTTTTGTTCATTTGGAATGTTGTCTTTGATTGATCGGACAAGAAATGACTGTGGATGCTCCTGTTAATGTGATTTTTGCAGTAACCGTTTTAAATTAGGGGTTGTTTCAAACTAGAGTGATCAGCAGGTCTAATTGCATCATCGTAAAGGCGTATTGATCTGGACATTCATGACTGAATTAATTTGTGAAGATAGATAATAAGGGTTGACATGCAAGTAACAATTAGTATGGGTGAGTTTTCGATAAACAAACTGATGAAAATCTTCTGATTGGTTTTTCTTTATGATAACGTCGAGAAACGGTAGGGATGAATTAATTTCTACGTTTAAAAAGACGCCAAATTATCCTTGCCACGGGGTCAAATGACGAATGTATCGTCAACATAGCGTATCCAACATGTAGGTTTAAGCATTGATGTAGATAGTGCTCGGGTCTCGCAGTCTTCCTTAAAGATAATGACAATTACTGGAGATAGTAGGGAGCCCATTGAGGCACAATTTGTCTGTACAATTGATTTTGGAAGACGAACTAAGTGTTGGACATACAATGTTAAATGACAGATAAGTTGTCTTACTGGATACTGTTATTTAGTTTTCAGAATGTTTAGAGTTTAGTCTATAGGAATGTTGTAAAGAGTGAACGATATTGATGAAGCATTTTCGACGAGAGGTTGTAGAGTTTTGGCCAAGTACTTGGCCAATGATTAAGTAGGGCAGTTGTATGCACTGACAATAGAACGTAGAGAAATATCGGGATTGTAAACTGTTGAGTTTTAACTGTATAAACACGGAAGACTGTTGATTTTAATAATAATTCTTGTATTGCTATTAATATTAGCTCTAGGTTTAATGCTGTACTAACCGCTGAAATATTTCGGAATGTATATAATATTATATGTATGTATACACATATTATATTATTATTTTCCACTTTATATCTGTTTTGAATTTCTTGAATATATTTATATTTTTAAATGTAAAATATCAAAACAACAAAGATTTCTTTGACCTCATTTCATTTTGGTAAATCGTTGAAAGCAATAGCTTCAATCTGTTGCATCGAATCGAAGTCAGGAAAACTGTGAAATTTCCGGGATATCTTTAGTTTTCCGCCTTCGTAAGATGTCATGTCCTATCAAGCAAACGGATCACGTACATTCTTGAAATTTAACACAAGGTTTACCTGACATAAAGAAAAATAAAAAAATGGAACTCAAATTTTATTTACAAATGTTATCTTCGTAAATGAGTGTGTCTTAATTGAATATGTTAGTTAATAGTCCAGTCGGGATCGGTAATAAATTTGTAACTTATGTAGTTTGTATTGACTCCACCTCCAAACCGTATGTTGTCTAGTTGCTCTTCACAGTTATTGTATATGCGCTGTTGAATAGTCGTGGTCGTGGCGCAAAGTCATGGTCGGATAATCATTTTGGTGGAATTGAGTGGATGAAAGCTTTTATGAAGCGTCACAATAATTTATCTTTGCGAAAGTCTACGAGTCTAGCCAGAAACATCAGTATTAATAAAGTTAACGTAGATATGTTTTTTGATAACCTAAAGACTGTTTACAAAACGTACAAATTTACTAGGGATAAAATCGTAAACGTAGATGAAAGCGGAGTGAACACTGTTCTGCAAATGCCAAATGTGGTTGCAAATAAGGGCTGTAAGCAAGTGGGACAAGCAGTTGGAGAAGAAAGAGGTGAGCAAGTGACGTTTGTTGGAATAGTCATTGCTAATGGAAATGCTACTCCAACTATTTATGTCTTCCCACAAGTGAGATTTAAAGAGTCATTCCTGACTGGAGCTCCAGAAAGCAGCATTGCTATTGCTTCTCCAAGTAGTTGGATGACCAACGAGGGATTACTCGGAGTTGTAAAGTATATTAAAAAAAACATGCATGCTTCTAAGGGAAACCCTTGTTAATACTTTTGGATGACCATAATACATATGCAACATTAGATGTTATATTGTATTGCAGGGAAAATGGTTTAGTACTCTTAACGTTACCTCCACACACAACGCATCGTTTGCAGTATCTAGATAAGTGTGTATTTGGCCCTGTTAAGGGTCGTTGTCGTGCAGCATTCAACTTATGGATATCTACATATCCAGGACAAGCTATAACAATTTATGGCATTGCACTAACAGCTCCAGCCTTTGACGAAGCATTTAATAAAAGAAACATTATTTCTTTGTTTTTAAACACTGGTTGCTATCCCTTTAATAAAAATATTTTTTTCTCAGAAGATTTCGTAGGAACCAAATTTAGGGAAGTCAGTGATGTATCGCAGTGAGATATCACAACTGATGATTGTCTAAATTGCAGTACACTCTCTATTTCCGAAATGCCTTCTATATCAACATCGGCAAATGTTCAACCACAAGTCAACAATAATTGCCAACCTGTTTAAATATCGAAAAACAAAGTTCCAAAATTGTAATTATTTCCGATGTAAAACTTACTCCGAAAGAAATTCGTTCATACCCAAAGGCCGTGAGAATTAGTTCTAAGAAAGGAAGAAAGAAAGAAATTTCAACCATTCTGACCGCTACACCAGAAAAAAATAGATGAGAAAATAAAATAAGAGAAAAGGAGGAAAAAGAGAAACGTCTCAGGAAATTCGCAAGTTTTTGATGAGGAGACATCAGAAAGTGAAATTGAGAATTATTGCGAAGAATCAGATGATAGTTTTATGTAAGTTGAGACTGAAGATGGTAGAGATTTTGGATTGGATCTTACGAATATCTAGAACGGGGATTTTGTTCTCATTAAATTTGCTATAAAAAAAAAAACACTGAAATTATTTGTTGGTCAGATCGAAAAGAAACTAATAGAGTCAGAATTTTTAGCAATTTTTTTTAAATTGACGCCACGACAAGATTTTGTATTTCGAGATCAGAAGGATGAGTCATATTTCTGGAAACGATATTATGAGAAAATTGCCAGCCCCTGAAAAAAAAATTGGGACAGCAAGATCCAGCTTCTTTCTTAGGTTTTCCGTTAATTTTCATGGGTATAATATGGGATAATTCAATGTATTATGTTAAATAAATATTAAAAATAGCACTTTTAAAAAAATGTTATTATTTTATTTCCATATGTGCCCCGTAGAAAATATTGTCTTGTCCACATGTGTTTCCCTTAGGGGCACATGTGGACTAGTTACATCTATTTGGAATTTAATGCACGTGCCCTAAATCATTTAATTACTTAAATGTACACAAAGACTCACAAATGTGTGAATCTTACATTGAAAAAACCTTATTTAGATACATACTTTACAATGAATCTCATTTTGCTGTATAGAATTTTTTTTTTGAAATTTGTCCACATGTGCCCCCCTCTACCCTACCGGTTTCAATCAGTTTTTACACTTTTTTTATTCTCATCCTGCCATGAGCGACATATAGATCCATTCTGAAAAATCCAAGCTTCATCTATAAAAACAAACCATAGTTCTTCATGTTTATATTTTTGATATAATCTCAAAAATTCTGCTCTCTTCATAAAGCGTATTCATTTTACAAATTCCCAATCGTCAATAGAACCACGTGTAAGCCAAACAGGGTCGTACTGATGTATGTATGTATCATATGATTTTTAAAAATATTTACTTTTGAAACTGTTAGTGTAAGAATTTTTTAAAATTTAATCATTATATATATATTAACTTAAAAATCAACACGTTACAATTTGAATTTAAAATGCTGGCAAGTTTGGATCTGTAACATGAGAATCTGTCTGACTTAAGGTAATAAATTATATTTAATAGCCTCTTGAAGAATGAGACGGCGAATATCGATGGGAATTTGGTAAACGAATGTACATTAGCAATATTAGACTGTCGTATCAGTCCTCGTCTTAGATTATATTTTAGCCATTTAAAACGAATGTCTCTCAGTACAATACTGAATGGTATACAGTTTTCATAAGTTGGCACAGCTCTGTCTATTCTGTCAACTGTTTTGTCAAAAAAACAACATAACCTCAAAACCTTATTAGTATATTGTTCAAAATACGTGCTTTGTGTTTTATATCATTATTATATTTTGTTGTATCTCAAGTTATGTGCACGTTGGTGTTATTTTCATTGATTTAACTGTGCAATCAGGTTTAACTTTTTAATATGGATATCACTCCTAGGAAAAGTGAAAGAATTATAACACCTAGTGAGTATACACCAATCACTCAGAGGGACATTGCAAAGGAGTGTTGTGTAAGTTTGGGTGCAGCAAACAAAATAATTAAACAAAAAAAGCAAACAGGGTCCGCTGAAGTGCAGCGGAAAGGAAAATGTGGAAGAAAACGGAAGACTACTCGAGATAAAGCCTTTCTTTTGCGCGATAGCAAACTTCATCCCAGAAAAATAAATTATGACCTCCAACAAGATTTAGAAAAGGCTGGAATAAAAATTCACGACTCAACAGTACGCAGACGTCTCTTAGAGGGAGGGAAAAGAGCCATGAGACCGCAGAAGAAACAACTTCTGACAGCGCCTATGATGAAAAAAAAAGACTAAATTGGGCAAAAATATGCTCATTGAAGTGCAGAAGATTGGAGAAAAGTGTTATTTTCTGATAAGACCCACTTCCTAGTTCAGGGCCAGCGATCAAAATTAGTACGAAAGGCAGCCAATGAGTCAATTTCAGCTAGCCATATTAACCAAACAGTTAAACATCCCACCAAAAAAATATTCTGGGGCTGTTTTTCATACTCAGGAACTGGCACTCTTATTCCTATTGAAGGTATGATGAACAGTGAAAAGTACAAAGCCATGCTACGGCAATGCTTAGCTATAGAGCTTGACAAAGTACAGGTCGAAGGGACTGCAATTTTTTAACAAGATTCAGCTCCGTGCCATGTATCGAAGGTTATGATGAAATACTTCAATGGGAATGCCTGGGAACTCACCTGACCTTAATCCTATTGAAAATTTGTGAGCAATATGTAAGGCTAAACTGCAAAAATTTGACTGTACGACAAAAATAAAAATGGTGGAAGCAGTGATTAAGGTGTGGCTTAGAGATGAAGCAATCACAAACAATTGCAAAAAACTTGTGGATTCCATGCCTAAGAGACTCCAGGAAGTCATCAACGTAAAAGGGGGACATATTAAATACTAATTAATGAAAAAATCTCATGTAATCTAAATCCACAAAGAGGTCAAAGTCACATGACATTATTAAAAGAATTAAATTTAACTTAATACACTTTATGATACCTGACTAAAAGTATACTTACTTCGTTCATACATATTTTAAATTGTAATACGAATTTCGCTTGAGTTTTTTATTTTAGTATTGGTAACTTTCTTAGGCCTACTACGTTTTTTGGGTGCTGATGTTAGAAGTGTATTAGTCGTAGTATTTACGGCCTGAGAATTAGAACTCACAGTTGAAATAAGTAAATTTAAAGTTGCAGCTACACGCTAGAACAAGAATGTATATTTTAATCATGTATAAACATATAAAAAATACATTACATGGCGTTATTATCACGTTCTCTTCAATATAATAAATCAAAGAAGCTACTATCTCTTTACAACGACTATTTAACTTCGTATGTAAGATTCTGGAAATAAATCACGAATTTTGTTACTCCACTTATAAAAAATAAATGAAACAAGTTATGGTGTATTTCTTTAAGTTTACATTAATAGATATCTTCAAATACTATTTCTACGTGTATATAGTAAAATATTATGTCTGGTGGCTGTAATTCCAATGTACTTGGCTAAAAGATTCTAAATTTTGTTGGTATCATGTGACTTTATTTACTATGACGCGGATAATGCCGCTGAAACTGTATAATGCCTTCTAATATTCATTTTTGGATGTAGGCTTCCGCTTGTTCTCGCCACCGATCTCATCTAATGATGTATTTGACATTTAGATTTTAAATTGAATATAGCGTTACAATTTTCCTCTGTATTATATTTACTTTAGTTGCAATCAGCTGTGAAACAGAAATCAACAGCATGGAAATTCGAATTGAGAAATTTAAATCAAGCACACTTTATTCACAAACACAACGATTTTGTGATTGTTAGTAATATACATAATGATTTACTAATGAGCAGTTAGAAGAGCTGCCACGAGTATTACCTTTGACTTTATTTGTAGTTATAAATGATCAATTATAACAATCAACATAATTTGAATACACTTGAATTGATGTGTTTAAATGTAGTTTAGTAATTGCTATTGATACTTTGGAAAAACATAAATTCTAATAGAACCATTAGTAAATATATTTGGCAAAGATACAGATCAAAAATGAATGCATATATATTCACTAGTTTTACCAGAAATACATATGTATGAAATAATATACAAGGTATATTAAGGTATATATACAAGGTATATACAAGGATATAGAAAAGAAAGTAAAGATTTAATTTCACGTATAGTGCCTCTGTATATTTGCTTATACGTGTTTCGTCATAGTAGAACTCAACAGAGCTACTAGGTAGAAGCCCTAAACGCGAAATTCAGTGAATTCCTCTTTAGAGCTTCCGAGGTTGTAGTCTCCCGAGTCTCCAGACGCTACTACACTGAACACTGAGCAATGTACTACTGCTACTGGGAACAATAAACGGTTCATTTATACCATTGATAGTAACGTGGTTGGAATTTGGCGCGGGCGTTGACGCGAACATTTCTGACGGAAGAATTTTGGTTGTAGGGTAGAGCGGACGATATTTTCTTTATGAGAGGTCTCCATGTCGAAAGTAACCGGATGTCGCTATCTCTTATTATGTGCCATATATTTTCTTTCCAGGCAACTGAAGGCCTTCCCCCACTTCTTCTTTGTTGTGGTATGTAATTTAAAGCTTCACGTGAGCATACCATATGAGTTGTCTCGTTTAAATTCTGTCTACACTGGAACATACAATATTTGTCCCCCTAATATCTTCATTCCTGATATGATCTTTTTTAGATACACCACACGCTCTCCTTAGAAAATTCATTTCTACTACTTCTATTCTTTTTTCGTGATCTGCCAAACTTCTGCCCCATAAGTCATAATAGGCTCTACCAAGGTTCGATAGATTGTCAATTTCGTTTCTGGTGTAATATCTTTAGACCATAGTAGAGAGTTTAGAATGTTTACCGCTTTTTTCCTGCTGCGTTCTGTTTTCGATGTCTCTTTTGGTAGTGCCTTCTTTAGATATTACAGATCCGAGATATTTATATATATATATATATATATATATATATATATATATATATATATATATATATATATATATATATATATTCATCTTCTTCATCATTTCCTGTTTTAAGATACTCTTAAAATATTCATATTGAGGACCCATTTTTCATATTCTTTCTTTAGTTTTCTATGTAGTCCATATATTCCTCATCATTCGCTACGACTACCTGATCATCTGTGAAAAATAAAGCTGTTAGATATTTGCCACCGCCTATTTCTATTCCCATTCCGGATACTCGTTTCCTCCACTGCTCTAGCGATGATTGAATATTTATTTTAAATAAGGTCGGAGATAGACAACATCCTTGTTTAAGCACCTTTGTTATTGGAAATGATTCAGATATAAAGTTTACTTCTTTAACAACACTTTTTTCATTTTTGTATATATTTGCGATAGCATCCACATACTCTCTACTGAGACCTACTTTCTTCAATGTTTGAAACAGTTTTTTCAAATGTACCCTATCGTATGCCTTCTCTAAATCTACAAACAAAAGGTGGGTAGATAGATTTCTTGCCTTCCATTTTTCCATTACCTACTGCAGAAGAAATATAACATCAGTGCACGATCTTCCTGCACGAAATAAATTTTGTTCTTCTATGTCTTCGTATTCTGATTCTATTCTTTCTTTTATTACTCGACCGTACAATTTGAGCTGTTAACAGTTATTCCCCTATAATTAGAGCATTTGCGTTTATCCCATTTCTTAAATATTGAGCTGATGTACCCAACATTCCAATCATCAGGAATATTTTGTTATTTAAAGCATTTGTTAAATAGTTGAACCAACATCTAATGTAATATTTTTGGTCCATACTTTACCAACTCAATTTAGATGTCTCCAGGTCCTGCTGCCTTACCGTTTTTCGATTTCCTGAGGGAATCGCTTAGCTGGCACTATCTCGTTAGAGATAGAGATAGCGACAGATAGATAAAGAAAGCTGTCGCTATCTCTTTTATTGAGACAATTTGGCCTTGTTTAAATTTATATGGCTTCTCAGATAATTATTGGTTTAAGGAAGTGGATGTGGACTATGGTTCTGGAAATTTCAAAATCATTTTTGTGACCTGTACGAAGATGGTATTGACCTAGAACTAAAATTGAATGGGAATTGCAAACAAAAATGGAATGTTCATAAATCCTTTTTTGGATTCTACGAATTGTTTGGCCTATATAATTTTGGGGGGTGTTTGCACAAGGAATTTCATAAACCCCGTGTTGTTCATTTGGAATATTGTCTTTGATTGATCTTCATCAATCCTTGATGTTCCTATTCAGAAACACCCACCTCACAGTTTTTACTATTCCGTGTATGGGAAACCTACACATACAAACCGTTATATCAATGTCCAGTCACATTATCACTCCGCCCAACTCAATTCAGTTATCATCACCCTTGTGTCCTGTTCCATAAGACTTAGCGACAACAATCACAGATCATCCGAAAACAATTCAATAAGACAAATACTCGTACAAAACGGCTACCACAAAACCCAAATCAATACGAGGATTCAAAAACATTTAAACCCCATTCCATCTAAAAAAATTCTTGCCGCCTGATCAACCCAAAATATTTCTACCTCTTATTAAAAGTGTCACTGACAAGATCTGTAAAACTCTGAACCCTCTAACATCAAAACCATCTTCACTACTCACTCCAAATTGTCAAAATAAAGGAGTAAAACCCCAATAAAGATCATGTTATTACGAGATGCCTTCTTCCAGTTACCCACTTACATACATAGGACAGACAAACCGACGAATCCATAACCGTATTTACGAACATTCTATATTTGTAAAACATTCCGATTATACTTCAGTCCTAGCCCAATATGATATTCAGACAGGCCACAAAATAGATTTTGAAAAAGCAAAAACCATCGCCCACATTCGCTCCTTAAAATCGAGAATCATTCATGAAGTCATCGAAATTAAAAACTGCCTAACAGCTTAAACACGCGCGATGACGCTTAAAAATAAAGCACTTTTTGAAGTTATACTTCTATATGCACGGTCGGCGTTGGAAATTTGCATGAGAGTGAATCTGTGAAACCATTACATATGTAAGATAATGAGTAAGAGAGAGACAGAAGATATATTTTCTCTCTCTTCCTCTCTCGAGAATAAAAATGTTCCTTTTGTATATATATTTAATATTATATATGTATTATATATAATATTGTATATGTATATATAAATATATATATATATATATATATATATATATATATATATATATATTATAATATGTATTAATATTATTATATATTTATGTGATGTTTTGTATTATTTAAAATTAAACGTTTATAATTATTTCAGGCTTTTGTTTTTCCAAAGTAATCACTGTTTTACCGAGAACTGTCAATTTTGAAACCCGTTAGTGTCATGTCTAATTGGCAAATCCTTTACGTGTTTGGTTCATACGCTGGTGGTTGTGAGTTCGAATCCCAATTATGAATTTTCTTTTTTATTTTTGCAATATTTAAAAACCTCACGTTAATCTTATTAAATATATGCAATATACGCAAAAAACATAAATTTTAAAATAAAATGAAAATTTACAACATAATCGAGTTGTTGGGTTTTTATTTTTATCTTCGTAAAGTAAGTTATGTATATTGGCAGTTTTAAATACTTATGAATATTACATTTTCATTTATATTGTATTATTATATTGAATTATGTTGCAGTGTATTTATTGTATTGTAATTTTTATATTAATAACAAAATAAACGATGAATTTTACTGCAGAGTATGTGTAAAATTCTTTTTTTTTGCATTCAACTCCTTTTATACATATATAAAAATAAAAATATATATTTTCATTAAAATATTGATACAATCCTTCATTTACTATACTCCTATTACAGGTCAAATGTTTATATACAGCAAACGATGCACCATATACCTATATAACTAATTATTTTTCTCTTTCTGTTCTCTCTTACCTATAGCATTACATATGTAATAATTGTGCAGATTGACTCCTGTATAAATTTTTAACGGCGAACGCGTGTATAGAAGTATAACTTCTACCTGCAGTCCCACTGGACTGCCACACCCGTTTTTTGATTGAATTGTCAAGACTTAACAGATCGCAATACAATATGTTAAAAGTGTGCGCAATAAAAACAGTGAACCATCCTACCTCAGTAATGAGCCGGTCTTTAATGAGTGGAAATAGTAGTACAAAGCAAAAATACAAAAGAATGGGACGTTTATATGTGGTAGAAGTAACAGTAGATGCAACAGGGCCAATAAAAAAGAGTGTTGCAGACAAGATTGGTTCTACAAATGAACGAGTGGTTTGGTAACGGTCGTAAGGTATTTATGTAGGATGGAGCACCTTCCATTACAACGACACGTATTAGAAGTAATTTGATAGGGCAAAAAATTTCTCTGTTACCATGGCCCGGTAATTTACCAGACATGAACCCCTTAAAAAATTCATGGAAGTGACACAAAACATTAAATTGCACGAGGAAGTAACAATAAACAAGATTCAGTTGGTTGAATTATTTTTCTTTGGAACCATATTAATCATTTGAAAGAAATAACGGCAAAATGCATAAATATCATGACTAGGAGAGTGTTTGTCCTTCTTAAAGCCAATGGTGGCTTAACAAAGTATTAGATTTTATTAAAATTATGTGATAATTTAAATTTTTTTTTCCATAATTATACAAAAAAGTTATGATAAATTTTATCATATATGTAATCTTCTTATATTTAGATAACATATTTATAATTATAATTATATGTGAAATAAATAAAGCTAGGATTTGCCAGCAGAGTGTCTTAATAATATGAGCAGTGACTGTGTATTATAAGGATGTACAAAAAGCTTACGAAAAGTACAATTAACTTTAAAAAGGATCAGTACAACATTTTTTCATTTACCTTTTTTGCTCTTTAGAGTCTTAAAAGTTTTAAAATAATCAAATTTTACTGCTTGCGTATCCGATCTAAATATGAATGTATAAAATATATGAAAATACGGTTTATGATTGAAAGCGTATATTCCAATAAGACAGATGCCGCTTCGAAATGATATTCGCAAAAGCACTAAAATTTGGCTAAAACGCCGGAAAATAAACTCCTTTAGCCGGGAAATTCACTTGTTTTTTACCTTTTCTCTAAATTATTCATGTGTCAGCTCATACTATTTTCTGTCTCATGTTTACTTTTGTGTTCCTTCATCGTTTTGACATGCAAAAATGAAATGCTCAGGAATATCGGATCGTCATGTTTTATGCATCGATGCGGTGCGTTGCTTCTGGCAGAATCAATGACGAGAGATGGTTTGTTTAAGAAGATTTGGTGGTAGATGCATATGGAGTATACAATGTTTACATACATTATTAAAGAAATATTTAAAAGGATTGGATATGGATATAAAGATATAATAGCTATAGTTGACATAAAATAAAAATCTTAATACTAGAATTGT
This sequence comes from Diabrotica undecimpunctata, assembly GCF_040954645.1. Taxonomy (NCBI): domain Eukaryota; kingdom Metazoa; phylum Arthropoda; class Insecta; order Coleoptera; family Chrysomelidae; genus Diabrotica; species Diabrotica undecimpunctata. The sequence continues at coordinate 145,538,290 of NC_092806.1, read as the reverse complement.
CTAAATTTTCCCATATGTATACATATATATATATATATATATATATATATATATATATACATATATATATATATATATATATATATATATATATATATATACATATATATATATATATAAATATATATATATATATATCTATATATTTATATCTTGAATATGCTTGTGTAAGTTCATTTCAAATAGGTAAAAGAAACAAGAATAAGACTTACTCACAATCTATTTAATCTACCCCCAACGACCGGTTACGCATACTACAATTTGCTATGCATCTTCAGGTCTTAAGGTACATGGTAAACTATATGATGCCGGTACAAGAATTATTATTTACTGATTTAGAAAACATAATTCAAAATATCCTGGTTAGTTGGTTGACGTGTGATCATCGGTTTTATTGTAACTGTTTAACAATTAGAGGGAGAGTTCTTAAGGGAAGAGATACAAACAAATAAAATAGGAAGTAGGTATTGTGTAAATATTTGTTGAAATAAGTGGGATGTGTTATATTATTTATAAGTTATTTACAATTATTCAATAGATCATGAACCCCTCAAGAAGCTTTCTTGCTAATTGTCGGACAGTTACAATATTAAACGAAGATCACCCATCATCAGCAATACAGGATAGTTTGAACTATGTATCACGAATCATTAACTAATAATTCTTGTACAGGCATGTAAGTAGTATTTTGTTTGTTACTAATTTATTACAATTCAATAGATTATCTCTTACCAATTTGTAAGTTTTTACTATGTCAGCTAAATCAATTTTATGCATATTGATTGATACAGACATGTAATATTGGCATATATACTATAACTTTTTTGATCTTTATCTCTATAAGACAGCACCCTAATATGGGCTTTTATAATTTCAGCGTTTAATTTACTTTGTACCGTTTGACCTGAAGATGCTTTGCAAAGTGTAGAAAGCCAAACCGGTCGTTTTGGTAGTAAAATTAAACTGATTGTGAGTAAGTCTTATTTTATTTCTTTTGCCTATTCTCTAGATATATTTTGGAGGTGTGTGTTAATTTATTGAATTATTTATTAAAAACAGATAGCTCTATGGTAATAAATGAAGGTAGATGTATAATTTGTGGGTGTGCAATAACTCCAACTTGTAATTATCAAATTATAATACTTTGATTTGGTCTCTAATTAGGGCAGAAATGTTGTGATGTCAAAATAAATATTCAATTAAAATTAAAAACATTTAAATACAATTAGGGACAAACAGAATACATTCAAAAAGACACAACAGACATTTAATTTAAAAGGGGGCACTTAGTGGTACTAAATCACTTCTAGGAGAGGAACTGCCAAAAAGGCTAGTTTTTTGTTGTCTAAAAGAATTTTTTTTGAAAAAATTTGCAATTTGGTCATAAGGTATGGTTTAAAACGTATGACAAAGCATACCACTTTTAAAATTGTGCTTCAGCTTACCATTATTAAAAATGGTCTGATCATGTGCAGGTCCACCACGGTACAACAATATTCCTAATTTTAAATTTTGTGTCACTGACCACCCGGAGAATTTATTTTAATTAAGGTACAATCTTCTTCTTCTTCTTCTTCCTCTTTATAAGCAATTCTGCTTGTTCATTGACGGATAATACCTCTATGGAAGGTTGTCACTCCATCTTTTGCGCGGTCGTCCGATACTTGATCTGCCGATTGGTGACTTATCTCTTGCTATTTTAACGACACAGGTCTCCTCTATTCTGCTCAAGTGGTTATTCCATTCTTATTTTCTATTTTGTGTCCATTTATGTATACACTGTACGTTACATTTTCTTCTAATGTCTTCACTTCTCTTTCGATCTCTCGGCGTATTTCCTGTAATTCTTCTCAGTACTCTCCTGCTGTTTCCAGTAGCCATTGCGTTGTGGCTGTGTCGGGTCTTGTTTTTGAGACATATGTGATTATTGGTCCTACACTGGCTTTATAAATTCTCGACTTCATCTCAGTGTTAATGGGTCTGTTTCACCATAGTGTTATTAAGGCATCCTGCCAGTCTATTTGCTTTTTGTACTTGATCTCTCACTTCTTTGTCCAGGTCTCCCTAGCTGGACAGTGTAATTCCTAGGTATTCTATTTACATTACTTGTTCAATACTGATGCCATCAATTTCTATTTTACATCTGGTTGGTTCTTTGCTGACTACTATTGTTTTAGTTTTCTAAGATGAGATTGTCATATTAAATTCTTTTGCTCTTATGTTAAGTCTGTGGACCAGTCTTTGCAGACTATCTTCATCTTGGGCTATCAATATTGCGTTGTCTGCGTAACAGAGTATTTTGATTTCTTTGTTTCCCATTCTGTATCCTCTTCCTTACTTAACCCTTTTGATGATTTTATCCATGGTCAAATTAAAGAGCATGGCGCTCAATGACCCTTGGCCATGGCCCTTGTCTTATTCCGCTGCCTATATCTATGGGTTCTGTAAGTTGTCCATCTATTCTGACTTCCATTTTGTTGTTTTTGATAGTTTTTATAATATTTAGGACAACTTCTCTATTATACAGAAGATGGATTACATCTTTGAGTCTTACTCTGTCAAATGCTTTCTTTAGGTCAATCAGACACAGAAATTGCTGGTATATTCTAAGGTACAATTAACTACACCAATTGTTTTAGGTTATGCAGCAATTTTAAAGAAATCTTTAACAGCTCTTTCCATCTCTTGAAGATGCTTAAGCATATAAGTTTACTGTGGCCTTAAGGATGCAATTGTAATTAATACTTTTTTTATGTTTCTACTTGCTAAAGCTCTGGAAACTCCCATAAGATCAGCAGCATTTAACTACATACTTCCTTTTGCATGAAATGTTAATGTTAACATAATTTCTTGCAAAGGAGTAATGTATCCACCTCTAAAATAAATAAGTAAATAGCAAAGTACTTACTTTTAATATCAACAAATTTTTAGTCACTTTTGTTAGTAGAAAAAGTGCTTTGGCTTTCTATTTTGTGTAAAAGCCACAAAACTGTTTGCTTTCTTAATCTTACTTATAAAAATTCTTTGATAAAAATCGAGATCATCATAATTTCCAAAAATATTAAACTAAGTTAGTTTGATTTCACTATATTTTCCAAAAGAGTCTGTTCTTAATCTGTAAATTTTTGATCTTCTAACTAAAATAAGTTTGTCTTTATTAGATGAGCTTGAACTAGAAGTTTTAAAGTTTTGTATAATTGCCCTTTTAAGGTACAGATATGTTTAAGAAAAGTAACGTATTATCATAAGCAGTTAACCTTGAATGTTCCTTTTAAGTCCCAAAATCCCCACTTTATGATGAAAGAGGAAGAGGAAGGAAATCGGGCGTTAAACACAATTCGCGAGAGGCATGTCTAGTAAAATGTTAAGCACATCGTAATTCCACATAATTTTTAAAAAAAATATGATAATTTTTACTTACAAAAACAAAAAAAAAATTAGGAAAATACTGTCCCAGAGCCATAATAATCTAAATATCATTAAAAGAATATATGATAGGTATTTGAAAATTATTTAAATAAATAATAATTTGGATTACACTAAAACTTCACTATTACTAGACCAATTTTGACAGATAGCACACTCGGTTTAAGCTTAAAAACTGTTTTCTTTATTCATAAAACGTTGTCCTCTCACATGCAAACTTGCGCATGTTTTTTAAGTTTCTCTTCTTTTTTTATATTAAGTAAACTGCGTCAACCATAAAAGGTTATTGGCGGGGAAGAGTTGTACATAAAATCAGATGTTTGCTTATAACAACTAATTACAATTAAGAACTTAAGTCTATTTTTATATTAGATTGTAGAATTTAGTTAGTTTTAGAAACTTAGTCACTTTATCACATTTACTATAGTTCAGAGCACTTTTCAGATCACTTGGTAAATCACTTTGAAGTCGTTCCAGGTGATAGAGTGGGCAACTAACAATAATGTGTTCGATTGTCAGAGGAATGTCACAAACATAGCACAGTTTTTGTTGCTCTTTCTTCATTAGGTACTGGTGGGTTAACCTCGAATGTGTTATTCTCAAGCAGTGTTGTATGACTTGACTCGTCGTTTTTGTGGCATTATCCCTTTTGGTGACAAATTTGGGTTGATGCGTTGTAGTTTGTTGTCATCAAGTTTTTTCCATCTTTCGAGCCATATTCATATTGAAAATTCTTTGATGGTGTTTTGAATGTCGGGATGAGGAATTTCTAGGAGCTCTTTATCTGGTCTATTCGTATAGCAGGCTTCTTTAGCTTCCCGATCAGCTTTTTCATTATCTCATGCCTACATGAGATGGAATTAAAACAAATTCTACCCTTTTATTTTTACTGTAAAGTTCTTCTAGATCAATTTTAATTTGGCATAGTATTGGGTGATTTGGGTAAACCCTTAATATTCCTTGTACTGCCCTTAAAGAATCTGTGAAAATGACTGCTTCCAATTTGGGCTAGTTTGATTTATTTTGTAGGGCTTTAGATATGGCATACAATTCGGCGGAATATATGGAGTACTCCTTAGGTAGCTGGAACTGATGTTTAATTGTTTCGTCAACGAAAGCTACGAAAGTACAGTAGAAGATTTGTATTACATTTGGGGAGTTTTGTGGTCCAAGGAGGGGGTAGTTTATTTCATTCGGAAAATTGAAACCTGTGATTCTTTTACTAAATGATGCAGAAAGAAAGGGTTTTTGTTCAAAAATTAAATTAAAATTGTCAGAAAATGTGTAGGAGCAAGCAGGGTTATTAGAGTTTGCTCAAATTTTAGCTACATATTGTAGGCTTAGTCTGTGTCTTTTAATTGAAAGAGGGGGTTCATCAGCTTCTACATACAGACTTTCTACTGAACTCGTCCTGTAGGCTCCAAGTGCAAGCCTTAATGCGGTATTTTGTATGATGTCCAATTGCTTTAATAAACTATCGTTAGCTAAACTGTAGACTATTGATCCATGATCTAGCTTGCTACGAATCTGTGTTTTACATATATTCAGTAATTGTGTAGTATCAGCTCCCCAATTATGATTGGCTAATACTTTGAGAATGTTCATATTTTGCATGCAAGATTTTTTAAGTTGTTAAATGTGGGTTTTGCAAGTAAGTTTTCTATCTAATATCATTCCCAAAAATCGATGTTCTTCTACATATTGTAAATTTTGATTATATAGTGTTAATTTTGGCCAACTTGTTTGTTTGTTTCTTGAAAAACATATTGCTTTTGTTTTTTATTTGTAGAAAAACGAAGACCTGTTCTCTCTAACCACTTTTCTAAAGATTTGATGGACTCTTGCAGAATGGTTGCAGCTATCCGGCTATTTTTATTGCTTACATAAATAACAAGGTCATCTGCATATAAACCAATTTGGACAGGAGTATTAATGAGTTTCTCTTCTTGATAGTAATGTTTTTTGCTCGGTTTTCAATGGATCACACTGTATAATACACTCAAACCAATATTTATTTTGTTCCGAATCACTAGTAAATTTGAATATTATTGACTATGAAATGTAACAATCATCACTCAAAATAAAATTTTTATTGCTACTAAAATCACATGATACATAAAAGTTACGTTTAACCAACCGTTTTGGAAGGCTTTTATTATATTATTGAATCTTTTGCACGTTGATTTCGCGTTTTGACATCCTTTTATTCAAATAGTAACAAAGCGTCATACTGCTCCATTTCGTTGGCTGAATCGACAAAATTAAATTTAAACACCACTGTCAGCTTTTCAATATACCATTTTGAAATAGTGTAAAATTGATTTTCAATAGCTAGGAGGAAACTGTATTTTCCGTGACAGAAAATGTTGATGTAAAATAAAATACAAAAATTTACTCACTTTAGGCCAAAATAGTGTACAGCCTATCACAGTGTCGTTTTTAAGTAACTACATATCTTTAGTTGTGTCGTAAATTACGTACTTCTCCAAGGAATTACTTTCGTTTTATTCGATTATATTTCGATTCTGCGCCATTTTGAAAAAATCTGTTAACGTATAATTACACTTCTTTAAAATACTTTATTTAAACACAAACTTGGATACAATACTTTAATATAAACAATTATAAACTTAAAAAATTAAATTAGTATTGTTATTTAAGCTGCCTAGTTCCTCTGTTTATATATATTTCCTGACTTTCGAGACATTACTAGACATTTCGGGATTTTTCGATATCTCGAAAATTCTAGGTTACTTTAATACATCTTCTTTCTCGCCAGGGAGCTTTTTCTATATGAAATAAATCTCACCGAACTGCCGTAACACCGATAGCTCCTTTATAGTTATTTGCCTCAGGGACCAATTGAAGCCAACAGGGAGGATCAGTTCTATTCTATTCTATTCTATTCTATTCTATTAGCATGAAGCTAATCTCTCAAAATGAACTACCTCAGATTTACTTCTAGATAAAAACTGGATGCTGTAGATTAGATCGCTTATTTTCTGCAGGACGCTGTACAGGCCTTCCCAGTTTCGGGAAGTCTTTTCGGAAAAAGCTTCAAAATTTTACGAGCAAATTTGTAGACTTTTTCCAATAGACATTTTCTTTCAAATTTTCGATGGTCGTCAGGGATAAAAGTTCTTCTTCGCAGGGAGGCAATCTTCCAAAAATAAGATCTTGAGGAATCTTCATTCCTCTTCCGGTCGTCATCCCAATCTTTTTGATTATCAGTGACAGACATTGAAAGGAATTGACAAACAGTTCTATTATGTCTTTTGACCATTCTGTCTGATTGTGGATGGATAATCGTAGTGTGAGTTTTCTTAATACCCAAGACTTTCATTAATTCTTGCCATAATTCTGATTCAAAATTTGGTCCTTCCTTGATCAGAATGGAACTCTAAAAGAACTTCATGTCTTGATGCTGGTTTTTGCATCATTAATTTCGTTTTTTTATTGTTCTTTTAGTCACTTATTATTCAACATGTATTGCAAACTACGTCTACGAAGTTTATAAACCTAAACAATTACAATTTGCTTAGAACAATTTCGTTTAAACGATTGATCTGTTTTAAAAAAACTCTTAAAAATAATAAAAAAATTTATTATTTACATAATGCCGAATTTTGGATTATTTAATATTCTTAACCTGCTTTTTATATAATTATCCTAGACAAGTAATATCAATTGTCCATATAAATCAGCTAGCGACTAGCGGATAATATCACAACTACAGAAGTGAGGTGATGGACGGGTCGTGTCGGTATGACCGGAGCGGGGAAGGCGGGAAGGTTGCATGACGTCTGAGGTCAAAGGTTAAAGTGCGCTCAAGTGTCTTACCTTCTATCATTTAAATAAATGGGAAAATAATCCATTGCGACCATTAAGTACTTGTTTTATCTCTCTGTCATTAAATGGAAAGAGAATATCCACTACAAGTCGTTTAAAAGGCTATCCAGAAAGATATTGTAGATAAGTAAGATATGTAGGATATAATGTCCTCCAGAAATACTGCTATGAAATACTTATGACACATTTTTAATGTGTGATTTTGGCAGTACCACTTGTTAAACTATACGTACTCCATCAGAACTTAAATCTATTTCACTTCCAATATAATGGACGATTAAAAAGATACAGAGATTCCAATTGAGCCAAGTATACCTTTAGAGTTCCACTGTATTTGGTTATTTCCTGCCAAATAGGACTTACTTCAATTTTAAGCCATTCTCGTATGACCTTTAAGTTATTATTTTTCTTTTGGCCATTTTTTAAGGTTTTCCAAGGAAGCCTAATTATTATCTTCTTCTTGTTAAACAGTGGTTATCCGAGAAGACTTATTTTAACGGTTATATTCTTTTTTTTTCTTTCTTTGAGCTGGCTTTGAACCTATAATTTGTTCGAAGCAACTTGGAATTTTTGTAATTTTTTATTCTGCAAAATTTACACCTGTTCCCCTAACTTTTCTATTTGATTTTTACTAATCGCTAGCTTTTCCTTCAAATGTGCATCTTCAGATTTTAGAGTATCTTTTTTACTTTTGTGGCCACTTGTGAGAAATCAATTTCTTCTAAACATATACGTACCTACTGATATTTCAAGTTACACCATATGACTAGCTTCAGAATGTCCATCTAGGTGACCTTCTGAATTAATTCTGTGATTTTTCTTTCCATGCTTGAGATCGGCTTTTGCAATTATTTCAAAAATGTCTCACTCTTCCATCTTTTGTTTACATTTCGTGAATTTTGTTAAAGATTTTGCATTATGCTTAAAATTTGGGATAAAATAGGTTGTTAAAACTCTTTAAATTACTTTATTTAAACACCAAATTATTTACAATACTTTAATATAATGACAACTATAAGCTTCCAAATAATGCTGTTATGAAACGGTCAACTTCCTCTGTTATATACATTTTCTTATATTCCACACATTATTAGACATTTTGGTATTTTTAGATGACAGTTTGAAAATTCCAGGTTTCTTTAATTTTCGATAACGAACTTTTTCTATATGGAATACATCTTACGTATCTGCCGTAACAGTATATTCTTCTTAATGTGTCATAATACTTTGAGAATAAACATGTTTTCCCACAAACCCGAATATAAGTACACTTGGCAGAATGCACGAGGTCGGCAGTTATCGACAGACAACATAATGGCAAATAGAGAAACAGTACCAACACAAATTCTCGACGAAAGAGCTTTAACATTGCCAAATATGGGGTCAGATTATAAACTAGTTATTTCACCAATCACGTGACTTCAATAATCAAGACAGAACTACCTAAATATTTGGCAAAAGTAAAGATATAGTCTCTAGAATAGCATAATACAAAACGGTTATAAAAAAATCACTTTAGGAAAAAAGTTTTATCACTTTAGAAAAAAAGTTTTAGACAAACCTAGGAACAAGGTAGTTTTTAAGACATTTTCTTATTTTTTAAAAACAAATTCAAATCCTTCACTGATTTGTGGACAAAAATTGTTTTAAGTACAACCTTTAAAAAATAGCATTACATTTTTTTTAAATAAGAGTAACAAATTTTCTCATCTATTTCTGTATGTTATAATATTTCTATTCGAGCAGTAGAACAGACTCAGATAAACTTATTTCCCGATAATAAAATCGAATGTCCATAAAACCATTCATATTTTCTAGCCTCTTATTTCCAATATATCGAATTTAAAGCAGAAAAATTTCTGAGACGCAAAAGGGTAAGATATTGACTACCGATATACACAACTCAAGAGGGATAAAATGGTATCAGATATGTCGAAAATTTATTGGCCGATATTTTTTGGTATTAGCAAAACATAGTAGTGTAAAAATTTACAATATCAAAGGGTTTTGTTAAATAAAGAGTGTAGACTAAGACGTCATGTTATAATTTTAATTTGTATTAACCCATTCACGCCCAGAACACTTGTTTTCAGGATTTTGAAGTGTGATCAATATGTGAATAAAAACGATTCGAAATAGGTAAAGACTAAGATTTTATCGCAAATACCGCTATCACTTTTTGAAAAAATGGTGTTGCAAAAACGCAACACTGGACACTTACGTTATAAAATAAATACACAAATCAAAAACAAATTTATTCAGTAAGAGTACAGGGCAAGAATTTAACATTCCAACTATAAATAAGCCCCAGAAAGAGATACATCCTCTTTATTATAGAAAGCTCGAACAACAGGGCAAATTAGGTTTTTAAAAAGACATGCCACCGATGAGGACAAGTGCTCACCAGACTTCCTAAAACTAAAGTTACTTTCCTGCCTGCTAAACTTATTAAAATAATAGATAACGAATTTTCTGATGAGTACTAGAACATGCTTGAAACAGTCTCCCTTAAATATCACAGGCAATAGCCAAAATTGCCAAAAATGCTGATGCAAGAGTGGTTTCTAAACAAGTAAACTTGTAAATGGTAACTAACTTCAACGTGAGCAAGTCCTGATAACTAAAAACACATACCCTACCATAGCATCTACCACAATTTTTCACCCCAACACAAATGTATGTTTACACATCCTCTATCCAGACCCTCCTGCAACAAAAAAAGAAGGGCAGTCATACCTTCAAAAGGCAAAAGCCTATAACGAGATGGTTATAACGTTTGCTCCTTCTTCCAAGCAGCAGTACTAAAATTAATAGTGAACAGTATACAAAGGAAGTAATCTGGGGCCTAAGGAGACTGCGAAAAACACAAAGAATTCTTACCATCTATTTTGAAATCAGAACATGGAGGCGTAGATACAACTTTAAGCTTAGTAGTATACAAAAGCACAATGTACAAAGCTTACAAAGTTTAGTTACAGATAGGGTGACAGCAAAAGCCAGGAAGATCAAAGCTTTCAAATGAAAAATTTAAACAAAGAATATAACAGTATGGCGAAGAAAACTTTATAAGATCGATGCATTCTATCAGCTGTAATACCAGTAATGATAATAATATCACTTATTTATAAATTTATTAAATATATAACGTCCAAAGATAAAGATTTTCCTAGTACTGTGGACTAAAATACAGGAGAAGAATTAAAATGAAAAGACTTAATTTAATTCGAATTTTGGGCAAATTTTCTGTTGACGTACTATAGAAGTTTGCACGCTACTGACACAGCTTTCTACTCCGACCACCCGACCTTGCTATGAAGTTTTATTAAGAAAACGCGACAAGAGTGAAGGAGTCGAGCTTCGGAGGTTTCTTTCTATTTCTTTTCTAACAAGATAATAATCGAAGAATTCAATTGAAGTTAGGGGAGATACTTACTCAAGATAAATTTTATTTGAAAGTCGATCTTTCTTGTTTGATGCATATTTTCGGAGTCAAAGGGATACTTTTATTTGGGAAATTTCGTTACTGGTCTACTCACTGTAATCACGATAAGACAAAAGCCGGGAAAAGTTTAAAAGAGTTTTAAATTTTTAATAATAATTTTTAGATGATTATTTAGTTTAAAATATTTTTGTTTTTATATAAAAAAAAACTACTACTACTACTACTAAGGATTTCCACAGTTTTCACTGTCTTCCTTCACTCAACCGTTTTCTCCAATTTTTCCTGTTATTCCAGTCTCCATCTCGCAGGGTTCTTTTCTCCATAGCCTCGTCGATTTCATCTCTGAATGACCTTCGGGGTCTTCCTCTCTTTCTTCTTCCAATCGGGCTCCATTCTGTGATTTTATTTATCCAGCGTCCTCTGTCCGCTCTTCTGACGTGGCCGTACCAGGATAGTCTCTTCTCCTCTATATAGTCGATTATGTCTGATTGCACTCCCATTCTCCGCTTAATCTCTGCCTCTTTCTGTCTCTTCAATTCTGTCTCTTTTTGTAAGTCTACAGCTTCTCCTCAGGAACTCCATTTCTACTGCTCTTATTCTACCTCTATTTCTCTTGTTTATTGTCCAGTTTTCGGACCCATATGTCAGGATACTTCTTGTCAGGGTATTATATATTCTCTTTTTTGTCTTTATCGTAATGTTCTTATCCCACAACACTGAGTTTAGTTGTCTTATACAGTTTCTTGTTTGTCTCAGTCTGTTATTTATATCTTCTTCTGTTGTTCCCTGGTTCGATATTATGGTTCCTAAATACTTGAATTTATCTGTTCCATTTATTTGTCTTCCCTCGTCTATCTCTAGGTTTCTCATATCCTTGTTTTCTGTTGTTAGGTATTCGGTTTTCTCTAAGTTTATTTCCATTCCGTTGTTCTTATATTCTTCTTCTAGTTTTCTGAGCATAAAGCTGAGATCTTCTTCATCTTGTGCGATGACTACTTGATCGTCGGCCAAATTTAAGGTGTATAGGTATTCGTCTCTTACTGGTATGCCCATTCCTTCGCACTTTCTCCTCCATGGTTTGAGTGTCTTTTCCAAGAATATTTTAAACAGAGTAGGGGACGTAGCACAGCCTTGTAGAAGTCCTTTTGTCGTCTTAAATGGATTGTAGGCTTTATTTCCACATTTAATAATAAAAAAACTAAAATTTGCTTTATAACTTTATAGTGTACTGTGGTTCTTAAAAGTTAGTAATGGATCTTGGAAACAATGTCGGTTGTTGATGCTCATTATACAACATAACTTTGCCTAAACAAAATTATGTTGCTATATTCTCTACACACTTAGTATACTACAGGCTGCTTTTTTGATATTTCCCTTTTTGCTGTGAGGTTCGTCAAGATATATCTCACAATTTTTAATGTGTAATGAAGCTAAATACTATCAAACAGCATTATAGCATAAATGAACATTCAATATGCGCCTATGTAACTACGTTTCTTGTACAGGCACGTTAAGTACTTTTTATATAGTAATGCAAATCATGCATATGTAATATTGGCTGTATTTATAATATACCCGATAGAACCCTATGAGTTACAAATTGTAAATTTTTTAGCATTTTAAGTTAACCTTTTCGAAGACCTGAAGATGACTAGCAAATTTTAGTGTACGAAACAGGTCATCATACGTTTAATAAGTACGTTTGATAGTCTCAACCTATCAAGATATTAAATCCGTAAAATAGTTTCGAAACACAATTCAGATAACTGCCTTAATCTGAGACTTCTATAAATTGCAAGGCATAGCCAGACGTTGATAAAGATGTTAATAGAGACATGGGGAATCTAAAATTTGCATTCCACGACATGTCTCCTCAACTAAGCAGAAATCGTTAGCGAATTGGTTTCTTGTACTCATACAGAGTAGATCCGAATAAAATGAAAAAGACAGTAAAGATTTCATTTCACGTACAAATCGTCTATGTATCTGTTTATACATATTTCACTTTAATAAAGCTCATCAGAACAGTTATTCATAGGCGTTCTCAACGTGAATATTAGATCTTTTCTGTCTTTAAGAAGCAACGATAAAATGGCTTCGAAACGGACGCAATAGCGACATCTGATATTAAATCCGTAAAATAGTTTCGAAACACAATTCAGATAACTTCCTTAATCTGAGCCTTCTATAAATTGCAAGGCATAGCCAGACGTTGATAAAGATTATTTTGGATGGATGGATATGTGCAATCCATTCATCATATATCATTTTCAATTTGAAGCTGCAGCTAGAGCAGACTGAGAAAGAAATGGCAACTTACTTAGTAGTATCGCTTAAAGGACAGGTAGCAACCGTCTTATAATTTCTTCTCCAGGATGAACCCAGTTATATATTTCTCGTTCAAATTTTTGAGACAAGTTATGGCCAGAAACATCTAAAGCAGGTTTTTCAAAGTCAGATAAATGTTTGATATGAAAAACATAACCTGCAAAGCCTGCAAAAATTTAAAGCTGATAATAAAATATTATTGCAATAGGCGTACCTATATATACCTAAAGATTTACTGGAAGAAATTAATATACAGACATTCGTAGATGGACTAACGGATGTTGAAATATAACAAGTTCTCTGATTATAAGATAAAACACTAAATGGAGTACTATTCTCATCTCAGAAGTATAAAGCAGTGAAAGGTATTTCCAGACTCTTCCAAAATTAAGAGAAATAAGATTTCAAGCTATTTTATTGCAAATTTTAAGCATACTGCAAAATCTTAAACAAAAATCTCAAAATGAAAGTAGAAGATAATTTAATTTCTGAACAATAGGACATTTACAAAAGAGTTGCAAAAACCGATCTCAGACAAGGAAAGAAAAATAAAAGAATGAGATTAGAAGTTTATCTAGATCGACAACGATAGGACCGTCACAAAGTCCCACTAGAAACAATAGGTCTCTAAGAAATCAATTTTTTACAACTACTGACCAGAAAGGAAAAAGATAGTCTGGAATTTAATGTTTTTTATTTGAAGGAGCAACTAGTGATTGGTAAAAATAAAAGAAAAGTTAAGAGCTGTTAATTTTGAAAGAGCTAAGGTAACTTGAAATAATGCAAAAACTGCACACTCTCCTATCTGGAATAAGAATGCGAGAAATTGGTGAAGGCGAAGAATGTATTATTCAAACAATAATTAAATCACTCCAAGATGCTTTAAACGAATTATAGGTTCAAAGCCAGGGTCAGCTTAAATAAAAAGAGAATGTATCCAAAGAAGTTAGTCTCCAGATAACCACAGGTAAACAGGAAAAAGATAATGATCAGACTTCCTGGAAACCCTTAAAAATAGTCAAAAGAAAGATACTGACTTAAAAGGAGAATGGTTTAACCCGGCGTCACATACGTGGATTTTTCTGTCATTAGTACATATGAGGGGTGTGACAAACCCCAATTTCTAAGAAAATCAGAATTTTTTCTGGCAGTTTTTTTTATATGTTTTTTAATTTCATGGTCTGAAGTGATCATCTAAGGACTATTTAAGCAAAAAAGAAATAATCAGAACACCTTTATTCAAAAGAAATTAAAAATAAACTAATAATAGGCAATTCTCTATAAGCAAAAACAACAACTTAACTGAACAATCTTACCAAAAAATATAAACACTGCACGGTTGTACAGTGAAAGAAAAAAAAATTAATCGCTATTTGAATTCATGCAATTTCGACAACTTATGACAGCATGCTCCAGGCACAGTAATGATTCACAGTTTGAACATAATTATTTAGTTTTCCGATCGCGGCTTCTTGGACATACTGAACATCTTCCCATGAGTTTTGGAATCTTGGCAGGTGGCACTGCAGGGGCATCTTGGCCAAAATGTGCAATGTTTTGACGAATACTCCTTGGTATTCTTGGATTATTTTTTCTTTCAGATATGTGGTCCTGGATCAATTCAAAGCCCAACATTTTGATAAACAATCTTCTGGCAAGTTTGAAATCTTGATTGTTTTCTCTATATATCACCAAAGCATTTATGGCGGCTGTATTCAAGAGAGAAAACACGATCGTAAGAGGCCATCTCCGTGAGTTTCTAGATACGTTATATGATGCAGACAGTTCATCCACTACATCTACTCCACTTTTAGTATAGTTGTAAAAGCTTATTATTTCTGGTAAATTTTTATCGCCAGTTGCTTCATCAATAGCTCCATCATGGTGCATGGTGGACAACAGTAGGAATTTTTTTTTTTTTTTTTTTCGGCACATACGATAAAAGTGTAATATCTTTTTGAAAGCCAAATAAAGATGTCATTTGTTCTATATTCTGGACTGTCAAAAATTGTGCTGGGATGCATCGTTTGTTCTTTCTCAGCGTGCCTACTGACGTAAGTTTATGCTCGTTTAGCAATTTTATCATTAATTCATAACTAGTGTACCAGTTGTCAAAGGTCACATTTCGGTTGGAACCAGAAATAGGTTGTATTAGCCTCTCTACTATATCTATTGGGGAATTACTAACACTGTAGGGACCTTCTGGCTGTTTTCCTGCATACACTTCCAAATTTAAAACGTAGTACGAACGGGCATTAACTAGGGCTTGCACTTTGATCCCATACTTTGCAGGCTTGTTGGGCATGTACTGTTTGAAAGCACATCTTCCACGAAAAGACTCCAACTTCTCATCTATCGTCACATATTGAGAAGGAGTGTAGGCCTGCTTACAATTTTCAATAAATTTGTCCAGAATTCCACGAACTGGAGCTAATTTGTCAATCGCCAATCTGTCTTTAAAATTCTCGATGTTATCGAACCGAAGACAGACCATCAGGAATTGAAAACGATTTATAGACATCGTATTGCGGAATATATCGCACCAGTCCCATCTGTTTGCCATAAGTCTCTCAAATTCTGACGATTAGAATGAAACATACCTGCTAAATAAAGAATGCTTTAATTTCACATTCATTGGTTGGTTTTACCATGCATTTATTTTGATATGCAATTGATTTTTGTTGAATTTTGAGGTTGGTCCAGCGCACTATGTCTTCGATCATTTGTCGGTCAAAAAACAATTGCCAACAATCTAAAGCACGTTTAGCATTTTTTACATAATGCTTCACACCCGGCAAATGAGTAATAATGTTCTCTGATCTTGTTTGAACCCGTTTATTATTTGAAGCAAGTTTGTTCCATTGTGTTCCATCTTTTCCGAGATACATTTCTTCGTTTCTTGGAGATCCGTCAGTGCTTTTATTTTCCGTCTCATTCTGACGTTCTGTTTTTGATGTCTTCATGTCTGAATCTCCGTCAGAAACTACATCTTCTATTGCGATATCCTGCTCCGAGTCGGTGTTGTGGTCGCTTTCAGAGATATGGTCAATATCGTCATCGCTTTCCGATTCGATGGCATCGTCATCAATTTCAGCCCATAGAGCTTCAAGCTTTTTCTGTTCCGCTTCGTAAGACATAATATTTTAGCTAAAAAATTAAACAATTGAATATGCAGATTCAAATAAGTCATAAATAAAAACTTACTTATAATGTCAAAATTTCAAACGCGAGTACATAGGTGGGGTTTGACACACCCCAGAGCGTTTCAGGCGCGTGTAACTTCACTCACTGCCTACAATGTACTGAGGTAACGCCTGAATTCGATGGTGGGGACATTTTTGGGAAGCTATTAAGGTGGACGTGCGCATAAGTCTGCGTTTTATTTATTTTAAGAGCGATATTTGGGAGCTGGGGTTTGTAAAAATGTAGTGCCGGGTTAAGAATGGATTGATACCAATTTTGTAGGAAATAACCAAATATAGTAAATCTATAAAAGCGTACTAGGCTTTATGAGAATCTCGGTATCTTTCAAATGGTCTATTATATCGGAAGTGGGAATACATTTTATGGAGTACATTTTAGAATCAAAAGAACACTTTCCAGAATTGGAGACTTTTTACTGAATACTGGAGACAGAATTTTACTGGATCAATCGTCGCCGAGATCTAGAAGATGGGATTTATGTAATAGTAGAAAAAAAAAAACCCTACTATAAATTTTTCTGCCAACGATTCCCTTAGCAAAAATAATGGTGGTTCTAGTGTTTTAATCCAAAGTGGTTTCACAATGCGCATTGCATACAAATCTAGCTAAAAGATACTTCAAACTTTTAATCATCGTCAGAAGTTAATGAATCCGGGAGCACATCAGTCCGTCAGGTGCTTTTTCTTTTGTATCGTTATAGGCACAGGCTTGTTATATGCCTCCTTTGGTAATACATTTGTAGCCGCTTTTCCCCTCTTTCCTAAATCTATGGTCTTGAAAGCTTCTTCTTTGTCAAAGGACAATTTGTATTGAAACTGTTTAGATTTTTCATACCGTAACCAAAGAAACTGTCTCCAGTTTTTCTTGTTATTCTGAGTATCAGTTTTGCGGTTAACTAGTTACCAAAATTAAGAAACGCAGAGCGCTGCATTTCTGTAACTAAAAATTGTTAAGCGCAATCATGTGGATGTTATATTTGACTACTAAATTGTTTCTTCTTTTTTTTTTTTTTATTAAACTATTATCCGTATCGCACTCCTTTATTTGTATGGCCTGGTATTAAAAACTTATGATCAATAAGTTCGATCAATAAGTCGATAATCTGAATGACTTACATATATTAACAAATCGCATAACAGAAGTCAGCAACAGATACGGACTAGCTCTTAACATAAAGAAAACCAAATTTATGACAATTAGTAAAAAATCAATACTAAACGCTCAACTTACAATCAACCAATAGAATATCGAAAGAGTCGAGCAATATACATATCTAGGCACCAATTTAAATAGCCAATGGGACCACTTAACAGAAATTAAACAACGAATAATAAAAGCAAAAGCAGCATTCGTTAGAATGAGAACCATTTTCAACAGTCGAGACATATCATTAAAAACAAAATGCCGTCTATTGAACTGCTACATATTCACGGTTCTGCTCTACGGAATGGAAGCATGGAGACTGACTGTTGCATCTATGAATCGGCTCGAAGCTTTCGAAATGTGGTGTTATAGGCGCATCTTACGTATATCCTGGGTTGACAGAGTTACTAATGTGGAGGTCCTGCGTAGAACGGGGAAAGTATGTGAAATTCTTATGACCGTCAAAACTAAAAAGTTGGAATATCTAGGACATGTAATGAGAAATCAAGAACGTTACGGCCTTCTCCAGCTGATTCTTCAAGGGAAGGTAAATGGTAAGAGAGGACCGGGAAGAAGACGCATTTCCTGGCTTCAAAATTTACGAAAGTGGTATAACACGACTACCACTGAACTGTTCCGCGCTGCAATAAACAAAGTAAAGATAGCCGTGATGATCGCCAACATCTGGAACGGATAGGCACTTTAAGAAGAAGAAGATGATCAACAATTTTTAAATTTGCGTTAGTTGCGTTATTTAAATTTAAATTTAAATTAGACAGCAGTCTAAATACATTATTAGGTGTTTCACTTTAGGATCTAAATCTTTTGTTAGGTATAGATATAGGCAGGAACTTATTTCACTTCCGCCCCGTTTTGCTAAAGTATTATGCCATCAAAAGTAATGAGATCAAAAGTAATAGTATTCATTTTTCATGATCCTTAGTTAGAAATTTATCTTCGTCTTTGCTTTTATATCCTTGATCAGCTTGTAAATGGCGTTGGTTTAACCCTTCTTTTAGTTGTATTATTTCATCCTTATTCTTGTACATATTAATTTTCATTCTTAATTTGTCACATGTACTGCATGTTTCTTTCTTAGGTTTCTTTATACTGATGTTCAAGCTGTAAAATATGTTTTCGTATATTTTACGATTAATAAAATTATCTGGGTATATCTTCTTGTAAACTTCATAAATAGCAGTGAGTGTGTAGTATGAAGGTAAATATTTCCTTGATGACTGCCTTCTTGTATAGTAACTTTAATATAAGGGTATAGAACAAAGTTGATCTCTTGCCGTTATTTTCTTAATATCCAATTCAGAATCCAATTCAACATCATTACGCCTGATATTTGAGAACATTTTTTCGCTGCTATAACATCTATGAATTTCTTACTAATATTATAAGTTTTCATAAAACGCTGTAAACAAGAAAACAATAAATTGTGGTATGCAGTCGATTTCATTGTTTTTTTGGGTTAGAACATCTAATTCACGTAGAACTCTTCTCTTTAACATCTATGAGAGCAGCTATATATTCTAAGCTACGATTATAGCTTCCTGTTTCTCAGAATTTTTTGAAAAGTTGCAAGCGAACTTCTTCCTTTATTTTTTCCTTGAACTTATTTCTACATAATTTCAGCTCTTGCATAGTGTTTTCTTTAATCTCTTTTCCAATTCTTGTAACATGCGTCTTACCAAAATTTCGTTTTTCTTGTTTCTCCTGCCCCATTTTTCTCGTTTCTTTGTTCGTGCGTTTTTTTTTTAACTTTGTCCCGGTCTTTCCCGTCTAAGTATTATATCTTCTTCTGAATTGGCTCTTGTATTTTTTTTTATCATATCACTGTCCTTGGCAAGGTTATCATATTTTTCATACTGCGCAAAGACAAAATTTGGATCTGCAATACTATCATCTGATGAGAAATCTTATAAATCCTAAATTTCATTTGAAAGTAACACAGCAACGATACTGGCGTAGATATTTCAGACTCATCTCAAGCATGGTGCTCTACAATATAAAAAAAAATAAAATTGTTATTAGCAAGCAACAAAAAACGACACTGAATGCTGTACATTTTGTTTTTGTTCATATAATTTCTTCCATAGTTTATGTTAATTATACCTACTTTCAATATAATTATTTATTACTTAACAGAAGGAAAGTTTTTCTGCATTTGTATAATCCCTTCAAAGTGATTATCAACATTTGAAGATCTTTTATTGCAATTTTCTAATACAGTTTCCTTATCTGGAGAATACATTTCATTTATTTCACGTACAATACATACAGAAACAACGAAAGAAATTTATATTACAGTAAAATATTGTAAAACTACTTATAGAAAATAAATTATTATTTTTTTTTTTATTTCAACTTTAACGTGCTCGGCTACTATGGCCACTTACACAGGTACTATAACATGAATTTTCATTACACAAACATTAAGTGTTACATTAAGAATATGTTACAATAATACGGAATGATAATAATATGTTATACAATGTCTAAATTAAAATCTAATTATATTTTTTGATATAAGTGTTCATCTCTAATTAATTGTAGCACAGCTTTTATTTGGTCAGGGTTGTTTAGGATATCTCGTACTTCACTTTTGAGTTTGTATTGTAATCTTCTGGCCGAATGTTGATGGCATTCAGTGAGAATATGTTTGATTGTCAAATATGATTGGCAGATTTGACAGGAGGGACGGATGCTAGAGGACATTAGGTAGCCGTGTGTGAGTTTTGAATGTCCTATCCGAAGTCGTCTTATCACAATGAGATCTCGTCTTGAGAGGGCTGAATAGTCAAATGTAGGCTGACTGGTTATTGACGGTTGTATTTCGTGTAAGATCGAACGGTTAGAGTTCCAATGCTGCTGTCAAAGGAGTCTGGTTCTTCTTTTAATATATGATTTTAGGTCCTTACAAATTTGAATTTTATCGGTGATTTCAGGTGATGCTGTAGCAAGTTTAGCATAGTGATCTGCAGTTTCATTGCCTTCTATACCAATATGAGATGGCAACCAGATTATGGTAACTGTTATGTTTTGGGACAAGATAATTTGGTAAGAGTCTAGGATCTTTTGGACGATTGGATGATCAGTAAATATATTTTTGATAGAATAGATTGATGCTAAAGAGTCTGTGCATATGGCAACCTGCTTATTAGGTGGAGATATATGGTTAAAAGCTTGCAATATACTAAATAATTCGCCAGTATGAACGCTGCTGATGGCTGGTATAAGTGATGACTTAATTAGTGAATTAGAGGTTGTAACAGAGCAGCTTACTCCTGTGTCATTTTTTGAGGCATCCGTGTATAATATTAGGTCGTATTTATTTGTATCTATAATGTCTTTAAATGCATTTATAATGATCTCTTTCGGATGTTTATTTTTATCGAAGTTGGTGAGCGAGGTGTTAAATTTGGGCGTGGACATGATCCAAGGAGGAGATTGAGGGAGATAAAGAGGAAGGGTATGTGTAAGAGAGATATCATTAAGTGTCTGTGCTAAAATTAGTGGAATAGGTTTTATTGGTGGTAAGAAATTGGTATTGTGTAAATTATACGTGGACATTACAAATAAGGGATGCACTGGATTAGAGGGGTTAGCTGATACCGATGCTGCATAAGAGAGTAGCAGTTGTTTTCGTCTTATACAAAGAGGAGGTTCGTTAGCTTCGCAATAAAGATTATCTACAGGACTAGATCGAAAAGCGCCAATACAAAGACGAAGGGCTGTGTTGTGAATTGAGTTTAGAAGGTTAATATATGTTTTGGAGGCGGATATATATGTGACAACCATAATCTAGCTTGGAGCGTATTAGTGATCTGTATATTTTAAGAAGTGAGTTTTCGTCAGATCCCCAATAATGATGTGATAGAGTTTTTATTATGTTTAGTCTTATGCTCGTTTCTCCTTTTATTGCAAATATATGTTGCTTCCAAGTTAGTCGTGAGTCAAACGTTAATCCGAGAATTTTGCATTGTTTAACAACATTAAGAGGGACATTGTTGATCAAAATAAGAGGAGATGGAGAAGGGGGACGTCTACTAAAGTTTATAATTTTAGATTTTACATATGATAAAGATAACCCCATGTCACTAGTTTTTTTTTAAAGTGTGTCAACAGCAGTTTGAATAAGCTTCGAGGTGGTAGAAGAGTTTTGTCCATGACAGTAAATTACTAGATCATCAGCATACATGATGTGTTTAATAGGGGAAATGAGGTGAGAGCATAAATCACTTATTGCTAGATTAAAAAGTGTAGGACTTAGTACCGATCCCTGAGGTACGCCATCAGTTTGAGTATGAGTAAAAGATAAAATACCGTTGACAGAGACTCTGAACGATCTAGAAGATAGAAAATTTCGTATGAAGTTAAATATATTACCATTAATATTAAGAAGGATAAGTTTGTTTAATATACATTGCCTACTTATAGTGTCAAAAGCACCTTCAATATCAAATATGGCAGCTACGACTTCTTGTCTTTTGTTTAAGGCCTCTGATATATGAGTTTGGAGGATTACAAGGTTGTCTTGGGTTGAACGGTTCTGACGAAATCCTGACTGTTCACTAGCAAATATCTTATGTTTTTCAATGAACCATAGGAGTCTTTTATTAATCATTTTTTCGAATATTTTGCACATCGTACAAGTTAGTGATATAGGTCTATAAGAGTTGGCCAAGGAACGTTCTAGGTTAGGCTTTTTAATAGGTATTACGATAGAGGTTTGCCATTGATTGGGAAATTAGTTAGATGACCAGATTAAATTATACATCTCAAGTATTTTGAGTAGGCTACAGTTTGAGAGCTTTTTGATTAATATGTAAGGAATGTCGTCAGGACCAGCGGCATTGTTTTTACAAGTTTGAATAACTGATACTAGTTCTTTAAAAAGAAAGGGAGAATTAAGATGTGTGATGTCCATTATTGTTTCGGGTGAGGAACAGCGTGGGGCGTTAGGTAATGGTTTTCGTAAGAAGGTATCTATTTTACTTTTGAATTTAGTGTCGAAGTGCGTTGCTAGGGTTTCACCGATTTCTTGATTGTCAGTGATTGTAGTGTTATTTACAGCAATACTAGAAATTTTGAGGTTGGTGTTGTTTCCTTGGATTTGCCTAATCTTTTTCCAGAGATCCGCCGGATTGGTGCTTGAATTAATAGAGGATACATATTCTCTCCAAGATAATTTTTTACTTTGTTTTATAATAAATCGGGCTTTGGCTCTGGTTTTCTTTAGTTCAATAAGATTCTCCAGATTTTTGTTTTTACGGTAATTTTTAAGAGCTAATTTTTGTTGTTCTGTTGCAGTTTGGCAAGATGTATTCCACCAAGGTACTGCCTTTCTTTTATGGGAAATACTATTTTTGCCTATGTGCAAATTTGCAGCTTTAAGTATGGAATCTGTGATTAATAATAGATTATTGTTAATATTGTCGGATAGGGATAGAGAAGGTAAGGTGTTATCTGTTTGTGAAGTATATTTTATCCAGTCGGCATTTTTTAGCCGCCAGAAGTTTCTGGTTATAGTTTGTTCATGGTTGGAGATATCAGATGATACAAATATTGGAAAGTGGTTGCTGTCATATAGATCATCGGAAGTTTTCCAAGTTAGTGAAGTATATGTTTTTGGGTCGCTAAAACTAAGATCTATCGCCGAAAATGTGCCAGAGGAAAAGTTCAGATGCGTATTAGAGCCTGTATTTAGTAGACAGGAGCCTGTGCAATTGATAACGTTTTCTATAGTTTTACCTTTGCCATTAGTGTGGTTTGACCCCCACATAAAGTTATGAGCATTGAAGTCACCTACTAGAATATATGGAACGGGGAGCTGATATATAAGATTTAGAATTTCAATTTCTTTAAGGGGGTAGTTAGGAGGAATGTAAACACTGCATATCGTAAGTTTATTAGGACACCAAGTAGTTACGGCGATAGCCTCGAGTTCGGTGGTGATGAGAAGATGGGATGAATATATTTCACTTGAAATAAAAATAGATGTCCCACCACTGGCTCTGTCACAATTAGTTCTGATATAATGATATCCTTCGAACTTTTTTAGTGTGGAAAGCTTAGATATTTTTGAATTCGTTTCTTGTAGACATATGATATCGGGTTGTTTTTCTGTCACTAGTTGTTGGATTCTTTCAATACGGGGAAAGAACCCATCGCAGTTCCATTGGATTAAATTGAAGGTGAATCTTGAGTTGAAGGGGTAAGGGGCAACTGAGATGGTTGTTCTGGCTGTTGGGAGAGAAGGGTTTTGGTTTCATCATCGGTTAGGAGTTCAGATGAGACGCTGATATTATCAGAGTCATCTGGGTTTAGCTGTCTTTTAATTTTCTTTTGAAGTCTCGTAAGTCGATTTTTAAGGGATCTTTTCTTAGTTTCTGAATGGAGAACTGTTATGTCTTGTAATAGTCCTTCAATATTTGACGTAAAAACAAAAGCTTCATTAAGTGGACTAGGATTACCATGTGTATTTTCTAGGAAAGCAATAAACTGAGTCTCGGTCAAAGTTAGACCAGATGGATTATTTTTAGACCAGCTAGTGAACTAGCTGTTAGATTATGTTCCTCTGATTTTGTAGTTTTTGTTTTTTTCTTGTGAGGTTTGAAGATAGTGTTTGTTTTTGTGGATAACGGAGGAAGCATTTGATTAGACGCTGGTTCGGGTGTACTTGCTGAAGATGATAGAGAAGGAATATCAGAATTGCTGTCTGTTGATATAGCTCTTTTTTGTCCTTGTGTGGGTGGAGTTGATGGGTGTATAGTTTCAGTATCTATTTCAGTGTGGGTTTCTGTGCAATTTAAAGTAGTTAGGTCTGATTGAAAAGGAGTGTTTACGTCAGAATTTATATCAGTAATTTCAGATGTAGAGGGCTCTAGATGGGGTAGTTCAGTTTGAGAAAAAGTAGTTGGATTATTGGTACATGAGTCAGCGGTATGTCCGACCTCTTTACATAAAAAACAATGCAATTTATCCGTAGAAATAAATATTCTATCTATCTGTAATAACGAAGTTTCTATCTACTGAAAAGTTCTCTTTATCGGGGATAATATACGTTACTCTTCGGAAGCTCATTATGTGTGCATAGCCTTCTCTGAGTGCACCACATTTCATAAATGACACAGGAGAGACCAGCTGTAATCCAATATCTTTAAGGGCTTTCTCAATTATGGAATGTGGAATTGAAGGAGATACGTTAGAAATAAGAAGGCGTTTAGCTGGGGTGATCAGTCTTCTGATGGGAACTACTGTAGAGTTGATAGAGATATTTTGATGTGTTTTTAGAAGGTTATCGACAACTGTAGGCGAGGAAAGATAAATACAGATGCGGTTATTCGGAATACGTGATGCAAAGGTAATGTTTTTTGGGATAACAATGTCCCCTATAGCTTTAACATAGTCAAATAAAACAGTATTTGGAATAGCGTGCATTAAAATGGCTTGCTCCTTACGTAGGAAAGTAGGAGGTGGAGGTTTGGATAAAGTAGGAGCGACATATGATTTTGTGGGGAGGACTTGTGGAGTGGTGAGGTTTTGATTTGAGTTCATTTTTGTGAGTGTTCCTGGATACCAAAAACACTTCACTTAATTTTTAGTATTGCAACAGTCGTCCTATTAGGACACTGTGGATAAAATAATAGGAATATAACAGTTACCTGTATCTGCAGTTTTTCTTCAGTTGAATATAATAATATTATAGTCCAATAATAATTGCTGTTTCCATAACACACAAAATAATTCGAATTATCACATCACAAGGTAATGTTTACTCGTTGGCTATCTCAATGGGAATCTTGAATACTAATTAATTGTAATATAACTATTAAATACTGTTTAATATACACAAAATTATTAAAAACTAATAGGAGAACTTTTAATTATAAAGTTTAACTTTGACAGTTATTTGACATATGAAATAAATTATTTATTTTACCTACCATCGGAATTATTTAAGCATATTCAGAATTTGTTTTTCTCTAAACATTTTTTAATTTGCACTTATTATATTTTTATTACCAAACTTAAACTTAACATTTTTATTTTGCAATAATAATCACCACTATGACAACTGCTGCATTCTTCTTCTTCTTCATCTTTTGCCTTTTATTCTATTGAATAATAATAAGTGAATAATAAGATTAATAAGTGCTGCGTACTAATGTATAGGTTATGCATGTTAAGTTGGTTGCTCGTTACATTAAAATCTAACCGTGAATAAGTAAACAAGTCTCATTATTGTCTCATTATTCACTAAGAGAAATACTGATATAGGTAGTGCAAAAAGGAATATGTTGACATATCTCTTTTTACATTAAATTTTATGTACTATTTTGTAAGTGCCTCTTTTGGAACAATGAAGTTAACATATAAATTCAGCTACATTGACTTGTCCCCTTTTACCCACAATTAAAACATATTTTTTTAACCTATTTAAGTTAATCCCGTTTTCATCAAAAATTTACTTAAATATATATTTATATATATATATATATATATATCTATATATATATATATATATATATATATATATATATATATTATATGAAAATTCATAAAATCTGCAAAATATCTGTGATATTTTGCAGATTTTATGCAAGCCTAATTAATTTCTAAAACGGTAATTCTAAATCCGACTCATTTCCAAAAACACAAACTACTTTGAAATCTCCACGTTATTTACGGAGAGCTTTTCCTCTTTAAAGTGCTTTCAAGCTTCACGTCAGTTTGTAGAAAACTATGTTAGGAAATGACCTCACATATAAAAATGCATTTGCTCTGGAAGTTTGCTCGTTAGATGTTTAAATTACGTTCTATTTTTTCAACAAATGGAGAACTTGTTGGAATATTTTCTTTGCTTTAAATGGAAAGAGATGCTGACCTAATTCAAAATCCGAAGGCTCTGTTTTTAAAGTTTTAAATATAAATAGATGTAAAGTATGCTGGTATTTGTTGTAACGGTTCTACAAATCCAATAGAATATAATTTTTTGTATGGCACTGCAGTGTGCTTTATAAAATTATTTGTTAAAATATTTGTTGAAATGTTGAATACATTTCAGCTTAAGTAAATAAAATAATTTTAAAATAACTAAAATATAACTAGTTTTGCACGTATTGTAAAATGTATTTTTATTAAAAAATTTCATACATATAAAATAAAAGCATTGTATATATATAAACATAAATACATTTGGACACTTGTTTTTATTATTTCGTCAGTGTATAGTAGTTTTAATGGAAAGAATGTAAATATTGATAATAAAAAACGTTCATTCATAATAATAAAAACGGTTATTTTAACCCTTTCATTACTGATTTTATTGTAGCTAAATAAAACTGTTTAAAGTGACTTTAATGATATTCGTTGATACCTAGAGACCTAACAAAACGATTTATTTTTTTTTTACATTGTTGCGTGTTGTTGTATTCTCAGAAAGGACGTGGGACATATATTTCTCATTATGGTGGAATAAATAAATCCCATCAGTAGAGAAACAAACTTATATTCAAAATAAAAGGAAAGTACATTAATATTGTTCTAAAGCTATTTTTTTGTGGCATTTTAAAGTAATTACTATTTAAACAGGAATAAGCCACAATTAAAGGTTAAAGTACGTTTATTGATGTTTCAATTTCCACTTCGGAAATCGTTCTCAAAATACAAACATTAGTATATCAAACAAATTTTGTTTTTTTTTTTTTTGTTACTTAGTGAAAAATTCTTCTAATTTAATTTTATCTGACTCAATTATATTACATTAAGTACATTACACAGAAAAACATTACATCTGATGAATAATGGGGTACAAAAAACAATTTTTATATAGAGGCACATTGCACGTTGAACATTGTACAAATGGTCGTAGTTCGATTTCTGATCTATTTTGTGAACATCTAAAGCACCTCCTCCTAGTAGGTATTTTTGTTGTGGCAAATGATCTCCAACGTTAATCATCTATTTCTGTCGTTTAGATATGCTTCGTCTTATTCGTCTTTTTACATTTGATGTCTTCTTTATCAACCATTTTCCATCCACTCCTGAATGTAGGTCTCCCCCAATTGCTTCCATCTTTCTCTATCTTGCGCCAATCTAATCCACTGTTTGCCTGCCACTGTTCTTATGTCATCTACCTATCTTTTTTGAGGTCTTCCCATGCTTCTTGTTGTCGTGCTTGGTCTCCATTCTAGAATTCTCCGTGTCCACCTGTTGTCATTATATCGGGCTACGTGGCCTACCCAGCGCCATTTCATTTTTGTAATTTTTTCCACAATATCCCTAATCTTCGTTCTACGTCTTATCTCGGTGTTTCTAATCTTGTCTCTTAGTGATATTCCAAGCATGATTGGTTCCATTGCTCCTTGCGTTGTTTCTAATTTTTTAGCAGATTTTTTAGTGAGGGCTACTGTCTCCAAGCCGTAAGTACAAACTGGTAGTATGCATGTGTTATACACCTTTTTCTTTAAGTTTACAGGAATGGAGGTGTTTTTCAAGATATATGCTAATTTGCCGAAAGCGCCCCATGCCAGTTGTGTTCTTTCCTAGTTTGATAACATGACCTAGATATACATAACGTTCAACATTTTCTATGGTATGATTTTGTATTGTTATATTTGTCTGGTCTCGGCTCAGTATTTTTGTTTTGCTGTAGTTCATTTTTAAGCCTACCGCTCCTGAAACTGCATTTAATTGTTGTAACATATCATTTAGTTCTTGGATATTGTCGGCTATTAAAACTATGTCATCTGCGAATCGCAAGTGGTTTAAGTATGATCCGTCGACGTTGATACCCTTATTGTTCCATTCTAATTACTTAAAAATGTCTTCTAGAGCAAGGGTAAATAGTTTAGGAGGGATGGTGTCCTTGTCTTACTCCCCGTTGTAGTCTTATGGGATTAGTTTTTGTGCTTTCGTCCAGCTTTATCTGCATGGTGGCATTTTCATATATGTTTTTAATTATGTTAGTGTATCTTGAATCTATACGTGCGTTTTCTAGAGATTTAAGCACTGCCCATAATTCGATGGAATCGAATGCTTTATGGAAATCGACGAACGCCATATGAATTGGAACATTATACTCGGTGCATTTTTCTATCAGTGTTTTTACGGTGTGCAAGTGGTCTATGGTACTAAAATGTTTTCTGAATCCAGCCTGCTCGATAGGTTGATAGAAATCGAGCTTATGTTTTAGGCGGTTGGTTATGATTTTAGTTAATAATTTATACAGATGTGATAGCAAGGATATTGGTCGGTAATTCTCGATGTTTGCTTTGTCTCCTTTCTTGAATAGTAAATGAACTGACTTCGGAGTTGTACCATTCTTGAGAAATCTTTCCTTCATCAATTACTTTATTACATTTGATGTAAAAAGTCGATATTCCTAATTCAATTAGCTGTTCTGCTAGTGGCATCAGAAAATTTAAAAGTGAACATTTTGTATTATCTTGTTGTACGCTTCTTTTATGCAAATCCTTGTAAATAATCCAAGAATTAACAATAGCTTATATAACTTTTCTACGCTATTTCGTAGATTTTCGGTCCATATCATATGTGCTAACGTTTTTATCGGTGAGATCTACTAACTGATAATTCTAACAGTTGTACTGTAACAATTGGACACCAGCATCATTTCTTTCGTATCTTTCATAATAACGTTTTGTTATTTTAAAATTTGGCTAAGTTTTTTTTGGCATAGACTTTTAGTTATTTACCCAGACTCAACATGGTAGAAATTTTTTTTACGGACATAAAACACTAGACCATGGTAAGAAAAGAATTTAACAATTGGTTTTAACAACTTACGCTCTCGAACGTTAATGATTTTAAATATTGAGTTAAAATTTTAGAATAATGTTAGTTTATACTTTAATAAGAAGTCAAATTTTTTGCATAATTTTCAAAGTGACATTTGACAGGATTCAAGGACTAGCACAATTGTGCCATACAGTAGCACACAGATAACTAGCACAATTGTGATAATGAAATCAATTTGAGAAAAATGAAACCAAATTTTTTGAATAAAGTTATTTGCAAACAAAACACTGTTGTTTGTTACTTAAACAAAGATAAACATCACACTTACTACACCTTATTCTTGATCTACTTTGACAGGTTTCTAGAAGACATGTGTTAGGATTTTTTTTGATTTTCATGAACAGGCCAATGATCAAACCCATCATACCTTTTGTCATGACAAGGCATTGAAGCGTACTTAACCCTTTTGATACTGGATTCTTCTGTGTTATTTTCATTGTCTCTTTCTGGTCTTCTGGTTTTGGTTCCACAGATAAAAAATTTACCCAAATTTAACCGAAATTGTAGCAGGTCCAAGATATCTTTTGTTTTGTATTGATTGTTTTTACAATCTTTTCAATATTCCATCCATCTGTTAACGATGGATAAATCAAATAAGTGAAGGATAAATT
The DNA here is from genome assembly GCF_040954645.1 of Diabrotica undecimpunctata. Classification (NCBI taxonomy): domain Eukaryota; kingdom Metazoa; phylum Arthropoda; class Insecta; order Coleoptera; family Chrysomelidae; genus Diabrotica; species Diabrotica undecimpunctata. The sequence goes on along the minus strand of NC_092806.1, from coordinate 145,508,458 downwards.
TAAAAGTCCATTTACGAGTTTTAAAAAAGGTTCTTTAACATTCAATCATTTGATCGCATACATCGACACCTCCCATCTTTTCATTATATATGTTAACAACTTTTGGACAAGTTACTTCGACATGTTTTTTTTCTTGTTTGTCCCATCTCTTGACGTTTTGTAAAGGCTTTACTTCAAAAGCCGGGGAAGCTATAATTACGGATTTATTATCTTTCCACTTTGTCAAGCATACCTTTTTGTCACTTCTTACGTATTCTTCTGACTGAACTCTTTTCATTTCTTTATCCTTGTTAAATACACATCCCTTTGTTCTGTTTGGCATAATTGTTCCCGTTCCTTCCATTTTCAGTTCAAGCAATTTATCAAATAACGACAATGTCGAAAAATATCTATCAAAGAAGACGCAACTTTCCGAAGGCAAGGTTTCTACTAGGCGAAGAACGAACGACGGTCCTAAACAGAGTTCTTTATTTTTCAGCGGAGTCAGAGAGCTTTGGTAAATTTCAAAATCAAGTACTGTGCCACAAGATGTCGTCAAAACAAATTTTTTAGGTCAACAGGTCTCGGCTTATTTTTTACAAATTTTCGTATTGGACATCGGCCCAAAAAGGGTATCATTTGTTCATCAATTCAAAATGACGGCCCACGTAGTCTCTGAATTTTTAGACATCTTTTTCTTACTCTATCATCTAGCTCTAGGATCTATCATCGGCTGAATTTTCCAAAGGCGATTTTGTTGTTTTATCTCTTTGGTTACCGATAAATTATCTACAACGTGAAAGTTTGTGCGTAATTTGTAAAATCTGTCCCGATTCATTACATCAGCTATGATTGGTAGTCGGTACTTTACACTCCAGTAAAGGTGCATTCTGGGAAGCTTAAAACATCCCATGACAGCATGCATACCAAAAAATTGTTTGATTTCTTCGGGAGAAATATCTGGTTTTATTTCTTTGCCAGTCTCTTGCAAATAGTATTGCGAAGTTAGTTTTGCTCCCATTTCAAAAAAATTATCATCTAAATATCGACTGAATAACCAAATGGACTAAAAACGTCGTTTATATCATCAGTCCCATTGGAAAAGTGAACATTTTGTATTACCTTGTTGTACACTTATTTTATGCAGATCTTTGTAAATAATCCAAGAATTTACAATTGCATACATAACTTTTCTACACCATTTCGCAGATTTTCGGTCTCCCATAAAATTATTGTAAAAATTAATTGCTTCTCGATAAATGAACCCAGTTTTCAGCTTTCTGTTGATAATTCTAACAATTGTACTGTGACAAATGGACACCAGCATCACTTTTTTCGTATCTTTCATAATAACATTTTGTTATTTTCAACTTTGGCTACATTAACCCGATCGGTCATATAGGTTCCTAAACATAGAATATTTAAGGTGTTTGGTATGTTGAATAAAATGAAAAATCTATCAAAGCATAGACACCTATCTGCTGACCGTATGGTGTTGGCTAGAGTTTCAACAACTCGTTCTCGTAGAGTTCCAGTAGTTGGTGTGAATTCTTTTCCCGAGTAAATATTGAAATCGTGTATATATCCTGTGAAAGAATTACTTCGTTGCCACATTTTTATACCTCTTTTTACTGGCTTTATAGAAAGATACTGCTTCAGGGTAGATCTTCCTTTGAACTAAGTCATTGATTCGTCGATGGACTGATGGAAAATCTCAGTCCTCGCCTTTACAAAAGTTTGTTTCAAACAAGAAACCACTTCATCGATGTAGTATATTTTTGATATATTACCATTCCTTTTAGGACTACTAGAATTTTCTATTATAGTAGCTAGCAGAAATAAGCAGTGATCTCTTGAAATAGCTTTTTCATAAGGGAGTTCGAAAGTGATTTGTTTTCTGACAAGTAGTGTAAGATAAATGGTACTTTATTGTAACACATAACCATAGTCCAACCAATCACTGTCATTATTTCGTACCAATCTTTTTTTTTTGTTTAATTTTATATTTCTGCTGTGTTTTTTTTGGAGATGTTGCTATTCTTTGGTTTGTACAGGAAGCAATATATATAAATAAACTACGCGAAATAATTTTAGAAAAATATCAACAGGATGAGAATCTTTATTAATATTTAATATTATTATCCTTTTCAAAGAAAGCAAAAAACATCCGTTGCTTTCATTGACCTATCAGCTGCATACGACACCGTCTGGAGACAAGGACTAATCTGCAAACTAATCCGTGCCATCCCGTATCAAAAGATAACTAGACTCATTGATAGCATGCTCACCGACAGACCTTTCCAAGTCACAATGGGCAACTCAAAAAGTGTCCAAATGAAGCTCAGCAATGGACTGCCACAGGGATCTGTTTTGGCACCCTTACTGTTTAATTTATACATCGCGGACCTACCTAGGACAAATTCGCAGAAATTTGGCTACGCTGACGACTGGGCCATTGCAGCAAGACATAATAACATGGCAGTTACAGAAACAATACTAACGGATGACCTTGCTATTATGGGAGAATACTTTCGCAAATGGAGGCTACGGCCTAATGCGACGAAAATTGAAGTGTGCTGTTTCCATCTAAATAATGCCCAAGCCAACAAAAAACTGTCCGTTCACTTTGAAGACAGACTACTAACTCATAACTCAACACCAAAATATCTTGGAGTGACTCTTGACAGAACTTTAAGTTTTAAAGAACACCTACAAAGAACGGCATCAAAACTGAAAACGCGAAATAATATAATCCAAAATCTATGTGGTACCACATGGGGGTCCTCAGCCTCCGTACTCAGATCATCTGCTATCGGACTTGTATACTCGACAGCTGAATATGCTTCCCCAGTATGGCTCAATAGCAAACACATGAAGATTATTGACACCCAATTAAACCAGACAATGCGAATGATTTCAGGTACAATTAGACCAACACCCAACTATTGGCTTCCCATCCTGAGTCACATTCCACCGCCGAAACTACAAAGAAGTCACTCCCTTCTCAGAGAATATCGAAAAATCCAGTCTAACCATCAACTACCCATCCACCATGATAGGCGTGATATCGAAATGAACAGTCTGCGCTCCAGATATCCTGTCATGTTAAGGGCCACCTCCTTACATCAGGAACATTTCGACCTCACCAACGCTTGGAGAAGACAATGGGAGCGCGACTCACCACAGGAAGCACAGCAAATGGCCTGTATCGATCAGAAACCGCCAGGCTTTGAACTGACCCGGAGTACATGGACAACGCTAAACAGAATAAGAACAAGAAGCGGTAGATGTGCTGACAGCTTACATAAATGGGGAAAAGCCCTTACTCCGGAGTGTGACTGTGGTGCGCAACGACAGACCGTCCGTCACATTGTTGAAGAATGCCCCCGAAGGCGGTTCCCTGGAGTTTTTGACGAGTTCCTGAATACGACCGAAAATGTTTTAGACTATATTAATGCATTAGATGTTCGTTTGTAATACTCCATGTAATGTTTTATATTGCTTTTTAAATATGTGCTCTTATTGTATGCCATACGATAAATAAAATAAAATAAAATTATTATCCTATTTGTCTGGGTAGGAATTTCTTTTTTTGGACTTAAATTTGTATTTGGTATTGTGCAGTCAATTCATCCCTTTCAGACTTATCTTCAGATATTTCCGAGTTATTAGAACTGTCTTTGTCGAAAACAGTGATGTTTACATCCAGACGGTCAGGAGTATTCTCAGCTACTTCATCAGAATCTGAGGTTTTCAATTTCCCCTTAAAGCTCTTTTTAAGTTAGAGAACATCTACACTACGTGCCATAGTAAGTCAGCAACCAAACAATACGAATGGGATAAAAACGACCCGGTCTCGTTTAGAAATTATGTTAAAAAAATGGTAAAATAAAATCTTGTTGCTGATGTACTTGTTTATAGTCGGACAATTTTCAATTAAAGGTGACTAATCTACAAATTGAACTAAACGGTAGCGGCAACCATATAAAATGTCAGCAGTAAATTCTTACCGGGGTCATTTTTATTGTGTATGCTTCGCCATTGTAAACAAGTGAAAAAGTAAGATAAGTCTCATAAAATTTGCCCCCGTAACAATATAAATTGGTGTGATTCACTAGTGTATAGTAAGACAAGTTCATTGAATAGTTTGAAAGATCGGTAAACTTATCCATATTTTGCTGGTCTATATATAGTTACGTTCTTAGAAAGATTGGGAATAAGAGAAATATGATATTTTAGTTTATTCATTCCACATTTTATATGTGCATAGGCGTAGTGTGTTCTATTTCTTGGAAATACATTTATTAAATGGACTTTATTATTAACTTTAAAATAGTTTTAAGGTAAGTAAAGTAAATTTGAGACAAGTTTATTCTTTATATAGTATTAACCCATTAACGGCCGCTCAATATACAAAGAGAAATTTTACAATTAATTTATTAGATTGGATTAAAAACACATAAATTAAGACTGATTTACAACCAAAAACATTTTTTTTTCTCTCATTTTCGAGGAAAACAGTAAAATTTTTAATAAAGGAACATATTGTATCTTAAATGTAAATTAAATTTTAAGGTGAACATTTTCGAAACATTCGGGGTGTAGTTGCATTCTACACATTTGAAATAAATAAATAGTATTACTTTTGCACATCCTACATTCTTGCACTATCGTCTCTTTTTGTAATGTGGCCAATATTGTCGAATCTGGTTTCATCTGGTAAAGCCAATTTAGATTGACGTCCATGTACTAAGTTTGACACTGATGTAGCGGTTTCTTCACTATTATAAATTATTAATATAAATCTATGTCGGCTCATGCTTTCTCTTATAATATGCACTTCTTTATCCTCATCCTTTAAACAATGCATATCAACTTGAAGCAGAGTGTGAACCAGATAATATGCATATGCTAATAATTTTTTTTAAATCTATGTTATTCCTTTCAAAATCGTGACGGTTATTTTGCAATGCATAAATATTTGTAAAATATAGAATGCTTTCTATTACTTTTTTATCAAAAAAGAGTGAAAAAGCTTCAATATATAACTTGCTTTCATGGTTGGCTTTTATATTGTCTATATATCAATCAGACTGATGTTAAATTACTACTGAGCACGGAGAATCTGTTGTTACAACTTAAGACAAATTTGGATTTACTATTTTTGCCTGGTTTTTTCTTTGGCCGTTTTATCTGTGGTTCAGAGGAATATTATAACCAGAATCGTCAGAATTCCCAATCACTTGTATTTCATATGTACCTGCAATATCCGATTTTATTGATTCTTCACAAATAATATTATCATCAATGTCTGCTACATCAGAAACTTTCTAATCTAATCTCGGCGGTAAATAAACCACATTAAGTGAGTCGGCATTTTAACAATCCAAGTCTTCTTCTAACAAAGCTATTAACTCTTTAGTAGTTAGTGCCATCTTCATTTCATATTTCGAGAATTTCGAGAAATAAACAAATGCACTACTTTATACACGCATTCACATGATAATAGTTTAGCTTACTTAATTTTAATTTATATGAACTTCATAATATATTTTTATATTTATATAAACAAATAAGCACAAGGAAACTTTTAAATTAAGTTAAAAAAAAAACAAATATAACGTTTACAGCACACAGCAATTTTATAAATAGAGAATGATGTGTAATGACGAGATCTTATGTTAAAATTTCAGATTGTTTAGCCTAATGAAAAAATAGTATTTTCCAAAGTTTTCTGTTTTTTAAAGTTCTGTATTAGGTATTCTTTAATAAGAATAAAATTTTACTTTAATTTGTTAGACAACTATAAGATACCTGTCAAAAGACACATGATAAAAAATCTCAGCGGATTTTTTAAAATCCGCTGGGACCTATATATCCCCATAGTACTTAAAGGGTTAATGCTCTTTAGTGTTTGCGTCACCATAGAAACAAAATTTTGACATTTGGTAAAAAATGGTACTGTACCTTGTGTAATAGCAACAGATTTTTTACATTTTTTATTGCATTTACTATAAGGTTCACGTTTGTTCTGATAAATTCGGAGCACTGTTTTTTTTTAAGTTTTGATTTACCCTTTAGAAATCAGTTTGAAAATACAAAACATTAATAAAAAGATATAAATGCTTTGTATTTTGAGAAATACTCTGTTTTTAAATGGAAATCCAAACGTCAAAATAAACTAATGTTTAAGTAAAATTGTGGCTAATTTTAAAGTCAAATTGTGGCTTACTTGATGCAGAAAAATGGCATCGTCGCATTAGTCCCTTTGTTGATATCGCTTTTTAGGCGTGGCTAGGTTTCTAAAAGTACATTTGTAATAATTTAGTATTACATGATCATTTATGGGAGTATAAAGCGAATTAATATTACAATGGGCGAAAAATTACATCTTTTTATTAAAAATACGATACTATTTGGACTATATTTTTAAAACCATGTTTTTCTTTAGCTATTTTATAGTGGTGTGTGTGAATACAAAATTAAAATTAAATTAAAAATAATTCCAAACAATTAAAAATTCTAAATAAAATATAATTCTTAGCAAATTAAATGTTTAAACAGATCAACATCTTGCGTCAAACAGAAACCAAATCTATTATACAACGTCTTTCTCATCGCGTTGAGTTCATTTGCTGAGATGTTTTGACTAATTCGATAATAAATCCTTTAATCTCAGTTGCTTTAAGTTGGTGGCTCGCTTAAGATCAGACCAAGGAAATACATACAAATTTTCTTGCATTAGAACACACCAAAATTTATAATTCTTTTAGTTTTCGCTGCATCGATACACAATTGCTTCGGATTTTTTTTAGCCAGATCCAATATCTTTTCGTTTATTCTTATCATAATCTCCTCTTTGTCTCTATTCATATTCATTTTATTTTCTCTTCTTTTCTGCTACTATCATTTTGTCAGCGTAATCCTCGGAAAGATAGTGAAAGACATCCGCAGACCCAACATATCACTTTAAGATTAAATATATGTTTCATAATATTGGTTCCAAAGTAGACTCGTGTGGTATTTCCTATCACTCTACTCAGCTCCCGATAATTTTCCCTTTAAGAAGAGAGCTAAAGACTTTCTGTATATGTAATATCAGTAAAATAATTGACTACTTCAGCAATTCCTTTTACCTTCTCATTCTATACACCATCGATTGATCTCCCTGTAAAACATTGCGACTCGGATAGGTCTTCCACTCTCCCCAATTCCACCAAGAACGCCTACGTTTGGGTTTTTATCCTTTTGTTCCTTCTCTAGTATAAGAATTTTTTTTCAATCTCCAACCTCCATCAACATATTTGAAAAAATTAACAAAAGATCAACATGCAAATGCAATGATGCGATTGAACTGATGGCATTAAGAATAAAGAAGTGAAAATGTATGTAAATTATATCTATATATTAAAAATAACTCCAATTTAGTAAAGAATTCAATGTTAATATCAAAGATATATTTGGATACATTTTATATGTATTTTTATGTTCAGATTTTCTCAATTTTGTCAATTATTCACAATATATAAATAAAAATCCAATGACGCGGCAAAACAAATGAAATTTTTCCTATTGTACTCTTTAATTTATTTGATTCCAGATGCTTAGTCAATTTTGCCTGCCGAAAATTTTCGATCTCAACATTTTTCCGCCTAGTTAGGCAATTTTTGCATATTGTAATTTTTAAATTGCTACATAAATCCATTTCCCACCTTACTTTATGCTAACATTATTTCCCTTTCACTTCATTTCCAATCAAACGGGATTGAATCAAAATCGTCGATTCGAAGAAAAAAGGGAAGACATATCTCAAAATAAAAGCTGGATGTCAATACTAAAGTGTAATAATTGTAACACGTTTTTTTCTCAATAAAGCTTTTCGGATGGGAATTATTGAGACGTCAGAAATTTAACTTAAAATAGAATATAAATATAAATATTATTTTTTGTAAATTTTTCGTAGTTTTAGAAATGCTGATTTTTTTCTTTTTTAGGGAAAGTTTTTAAAAATCTTAGTTATAGAATTTTTCATATAAAAATTAATGCACGTCATTCAATATTTACGACGTCAGAACCCCACAGCGTTGCCAAAACGTCAGGAAAGTAAATAGGTGAGGAATTTTTAAAATGTCAAGCATTTAAGAATACAATAAACTAGTCAATTAAATTTTTAAAATAAAGAAAATAATCACATTTTTTTTATTTTCCAAGTAAAGCTTTGCAATCTGTCCTGTTTGGACAATAAATAAATTTGATAATACAAATAGAGAAATTAACATGAGCGAAGAATACCTGCCAGCGCTGGTACCTTTCTTATTAAATTTAACTAAAATTAATATTAAAAAAAAATTTTTTTCTTATATTCTAAACAATTTACTTATGAAAATCTATCTGACAAGTAAAAGGGTTTCTGTCTCTAAAGCCAATGCCGCACTGCAGCAAGTTTGGTAGGATGGTGGATGGTAGATACCTGCCTGACGACCATCCAGCTACTTATACCATAGAAAAACCGAACACAACCGTGTGTTCGGTTGTTCTCTGCTTATACCACGAATAATACAACGACGGTAGCCGCAGTGGCCTCCCACTACCATCTAACCATCCGGTGATCCGCCAGGCGTCTATCCACCCATATCAGTCGTGTTTGATAACCCATCCAGGTAGCTCTCGAAGTCGGATCAGATAGTAAGTACACTTAATTATTCGTAAAAAATAATATTACTTTTTTATTTATTAAAATACTTAAATTTCCGCCCTTCGTTTAGCACTTTTGGTACCTATAAAGTTTATTTTCACTTTCTTTTTACTGTAAAACAATTCTTTATGAAAAATATTTTAAGCAACACGGGAGTAAAAAGAGCAAATTACAATGTAAATGTATTAAGACTCGTAAATTTATCACTTTATTAGTAAAAAATATAAACAACATAAAAAACACATTAATTTGCACTATTGTTACAAATTATATTCTGAGATAAAGCATAATCTTCCTGCCATTCGACTGAGCCAACACCATTAAAATAATCGCAGAATGTGTTTCTTGTGTTCAATGCAGCGGTTGGGAACCTGTGATGAATGGAATTATGCTATTCTTCATTTGTATTCGATATTATTTCTCCTTGGAAAAGCATGTTCGAATCAGTTTTTTCAAGTGTCAGGACAAGGTTATGAAAAACGCAAATCGCTTTCACCATTTGTACGGCATTTTCCACATTCGCCTCAATACTTTTATGTAATAGTCTCCACTTAGCAGTCATAATTCCAAATTCACATTCAACACTGTTTCGTGCGCGACTTAATCGGTAATTAAATATTCTTTTCTGGTCATCCATGTTTCGGGCAGGATAAGGCTGCATTAAGTACTGAAGTAAGGGGTATCCTTCATCACCAAGAAGCACAAAAGGAACAGGTATATTAGTAGATGGAAGAGGTTTACACTCAGGAATATCTAGATGTCCGCTTTGTAAAGAATCGTAGAGTGATAATGTTCGGAAATTCCCTCCATCACTTTGTCTTACGGCAGTACCAACATCAACAGCAATGAATTTTTTGTCAGCGTTTACCACTGCTTGCAGCAAAATAGAGAAAAACTGTTTATAATTATGATATTTGGAACCACTGTTAGGGCAGCGGCGGCTCGTGGCCTAAAAAAGTAGTGAAGATGAGGAAAGCTTGCCGGAGCCAAAAGGAGCTTTGGTACCTACTTCGCGCCCAAATCTCATAAAAAATTCGTTAAAAAAATGTTTAGAGTTTATGGCCCTAATAACTTGAAAACAGTTTTTGTTGTTCAGTTCTGCTTGCCTGGGGTATTTTAGTTCTGAACCTCGACATTTCATTGAGGGTTTTTTGGCGATTAAAACACCACGCCTAGGGTTGGTGAGTTTCGATTCAGCCGCCCACTCTAAGTCAGATGCTGATTGCAGCCGACCACTCTGGATCAGACGCAGATGTTTAAAATACTGGTTGGTCGACAATGTAAAAAAACATCCCTTTTATCTTCATTTTTCCAATGCCTAAATGGAGTCTCTAATATATTACACACCAAGTCATTAATTTAGCCACCATTTAATATAGTCTTCTGCAGGTCATCATGCAGGGTAGAGTCGATGGCAAAAAGGGAATAGGTAGAAAGAGGAAATCATGGCTGCGAAATATTTGAGACTGGACAAACATGACTGTAGACGATTTATTCCAAGTTGCAAAAGACAGAGAAATTTTTAGAAATGTGGTCGCCAACCTCCGTTAATGGAGACGGCATAGGAAGAAGAAGAAGAAGAAGAAGTCATTAATTGGATTCATGTCTCTCTAAAATTATTTTTGTCCAAACGAAATCCACGAGAACACTTTATATCCGAAATCCGAAACAAACCACAGAAAAATGTATTAATAAAGTGCAGTAAACAAATAAAATTAATATTGTGACTAAACTAAACTAATAAATACTATACTATACACTATACTATATAAAAATATCTATATAATGGACTAAATTTCAAAATATTGTCGCTTAGAGAAATTTCCGAAAAATAGGAATACCAAATACACATCCAACAGTGGGTGAAGACGAATAATATATTTTTAAGCGGAACTGCACGTACCAGTTTTCTCAGCTATCACTAAGGATAGGCTGACGTCACGTTGCCATGGCAACCGTGAACGCTGATGCAGATGGATTTTGCATTTCAAAAATTATATTCACCTCTTCCTGAATCCTATTATACACGGCTAGTGACACAGGTCAGGACTTGAAGAGAAAATTCCATTTCTCATAGTACTTTTCAGATACAGATTGCCACATTTCTTTGTTGGGAGTTTGGAGGTAAACGGGTTGCAAGGTATCCCATAACATTGTACATGCTTCATAAATAATCTGAGCTACAGTTGTCTTGCCCATTTTAAAACGTAATGCAAGAGAATTGAATGATTCCCCAGTAGCCAAAAATCTGAAACAAGAAAAAACTGTCACAACTCAAACAATTTATGTCCAACTATGTAATACTAACTATGTACTAGAATCGCCCAGATCGTGAAGTTTGACTTTTTTCATTAGCTTAAATCATTATATTATTAATATCGTCTTGTTATAGGTAAAACTCACACGGTACTTACCAGCCCTCGAGAAGTCACCTGGGGCTATAACCCTTCTAATTGCTTTGATAATTTATGGTACAATTCACTAAGTGCATTATTGTGAATTTTTTCTTACAATCTGGGGTGCAATATTGTGAATTTCGGTTTCAGGGTAAAACTCATTAAAATTTATTATTGCACTTAGTGAATTTTTCCTTGCAATCTGGAGTGCTGCATCGGTATCTTTCAAACAATACATACATTAGAAAACACAATTGTGTATTATTTGTGTGCATTGTATTCGACGATTGATTAAGGAAATAAGTTGAAAATATCGTTTTACTTATTTTTTGCAGTTGCATTAAAAAAATCCAATATTCAAGTCACGCGAATTTAAAAAAACAATTTGTACTTTCAAGTCGATTTTTCTCCATTTTCTGAAAAATGTAGGTAGTGAGTTTTGCCTCTAATAAGACGATATGCTAAGAAACAATCCTAATGTAAACTAACAAATGAAATAAAAGATTTCCTATAGCATTATTTCACCCTTTTGTTCTTGTTTTAGAAAAAACGGTGAAGGGGAAATGGAAAAATCTACGGGCCTACTTCACAAAGGAGCTGCGTAACATTTCGCATCCGAAATATGGATCTGGAGGTGGCGAAAATGTTTCAAGCTCATGGTCACACTTCAAACAAATGATGTTTCTAAAAGACAGTATTGTGGGTTCTAAAGAGCTTTGGGATTCCAATATTGGATCGCAAGTATACAGTGCTGACCAAAATCCAGCAGAAACTCATTAAGTGAACTAACGATCTCAGTTGACCAAAGTAGCTATGAGTATGACAGTACGCTTGTTGAGATCCTTAGTCCACCTACAAAATTCTCAACTCATACTAAGTTCCCCAGGGACTCTCTTAGACACATCTACAGATAGATCCCGTCCAAATAAACGCAAATTGTCCTATACGGTGAGAGATACCAGCAAAAAAAAATTAATGATGCGCTCGATTAACTCCGAGGAAGATCCAGATTTGTGTTTCTTCAAGAGTTTAGTCCCATATGTAAGATAATGTAAGTCTGGTTATTCTGGGAACAATGACTTATTCCCATTTAAATATTAATTACTTTAAAATGCCACAAGGAAATAGCTTCAGAACAATATCCACTCTTGTATTTCGTGATTCATCTATTGTCTTGCATCCTCTTCGTTTTCCCTCTTTAGTCCCAGTATTTTTCTAATAATCTTCCTCTTAAAAACTTTCAATTGCTCTTCTTCTCTTGCTATTAATGTAAATGTTTCTACAGCATATACTACTATTGGTCTTACGGTCGTTTTTCAGATATTTAGTTTTGTGTTTCGACTTATCTTCTTATCTCTAAACATTTTCTTTTATTTCTGTAAAACGCTGTATTTTTCGCTTGAATTCTTCTTTTTAGATCTACACTTTCATTTCTTCTATTGACGAGTACCCCCAAATATAGCATCTCCTTGTCTTAATCCTTTTTTTTTATTATTTTCGTTCTTCCTCTTTCCGTGTCTATTGTTGCTTGGAAATTTTGAATTGTCATTTCTATAATTCTTATAATTTTATTTGGTATATTACTCTCTTGTATGTCTTGGATCATTTTTCTCACAGGCATCTAATCGTCAAAATATTGTTCGGATAAACGCATAATTTAACAAGAAAAATAAGTGAATTCCACTGCATTACCGATGAATAATACCTTAATGTCAAAAGGATTTTGTTATTTAAACATTTATATGTTTGTATTTTTGTAAACATTCTGTATTGATATATTGAAGATACGGTATGTGATAATCAAAGAGCCCACGGGTATATTTTGCCGGTGTCAGCAAGAGATGACGAGAACGTTCGAAAAACAATCCCCCAGGACTTCGCTGATAAAAGAAGTTTTCTGTACAGGATTTAATTGATATGTCTCTTGTAGAAAATCTGGACTTAAAAAAGCAATAAATAGAAATCAATAAGTAATTACTACGAAAAACCTGAAAACCTGAGGGATAATTTTATCACAGTTCTACAGGTCTTCCAGAGGGATGATGAATAGACAGAAAAAGATAAAAACGCTGTTTCAATTATTTTTTAAATCGAAATGCTCGAATTAACAAAAAAGCAGATATTTAACGGACCGTAGTTAACTTGTAAACGAGACATGATAAATTACTGCGTATTTCTGAGTTCAGTTCACCGAGCGCGCTCGGCATTTTTTAGATGATTTTTAAAATAAGAAATATAGGTATTCAGAATGTATGTATAGAGATATTGATAAACAATGCCTATGAAACAATATTTAAAATCCGTTGGTTTAGGTTTGTTATTTAACTAGTTAACAAATACAAATATTGTTTGTAGCAAGTCAAAAAAAAATACATAGTATATAAAAAAGAAATATAAACGTAACTTAAATATATCACAAACAAGAACACATATTAAACAGAACAATATTTAGGGCAAAGTCACTGTAAGCAGTTTAGTGGATGTTCTGCAATCAGTCATACACTCTTCTGAGCAGTAAAAGCAATGTTTCAGAAAATTTTTGTTGTAACTTCTTCGAAACGATTACAGCTTAGCTGTTTAATACTTTTTGGTAAAATATTGTAATAATTATAATTAAGGCCATTTTTATCTAATAGATGTAATTAATCTACAGAGATTTGTTTGTAAGTATTGACAGTTTCGCGTATTGTGAACGTGAACATCAGACTGCTTTATTAAATGGGCTCGTTTTCTGTGAATTTCAGTTAGAACTTGAAATATCAACAGGGTAGGTAGCGGCATAATTTTGAAGTTGATAAAGAAAGGTCGGCAGTGTTCTAGATAACTAACTCCTACTAAAATCCTGATGGCTTTCTTTTGCATTCTAGAAGTCACGGAAACATCATGCTACCGGATCATCGACGGAACATCATGGGAGAACAGAATCACGAATGCAACCATCAGAGAAAGGCTCCAGTATACACCACTGAGGGAGGTGGCCGAGAAAAGGACCAGGTATTTCTTCCACCAGGCCACAAGAAGACTCCATAAGACCAGGGGCATCCTCGAGAATAACAGGAACCAGAGGATGCATAGAACTACCCATAGACTGATCGACCATATGATCAGGGTCTAGCCGGATGGTTGCCGGAAAACAGCCAAGCAGGGAAGTAGGTACGGTACCTTAAATTAGTACCTACAGAAGAAGACGAGGATAAATCCACATAAAGAAGTCCAGGATGCCGAGAGGTCAAATCATCAAGAAGCTGGCGGTGCAAGAGCGGGACGCCGAAGAAAGAAGGCAATAATAAATGAAATGTCAAATTATTATTAGGCAATAAACGTTTTTATTTTTATTTTTATTTTTAGTTTTTATTTTATTTTATTTTGCATTCTAAAAATTTCAAGTGCATTTGTTCAACTGCCCCATATGATTAATCCATAGTTTAGGTGAGAGTGGAATAAAGAAAAATATGTAATTTTTAATTGCTAGTTGGCGAATAACAAATAATGAACTTGATAGCTTTTTCTTTAGTTGTGAGATATGAGTCGACCAATTCAGTCCATTATTTATGGATATTTCCAATTGTTTAACAGTCTCTTTTTTATCTGGATCATTATATAAATTACTTGCAGATATAATCAAATTTTGTGTTTTATTAGAGTTAAGTTTTAGTTTGTTTGCAGCAAGCCATGTGCTAAATTAGTAGAAACTTCCTCATAAGATTTTTAAAATGATTTTTTTTCCTGATATAACGTAAGTCGTATCATCTGCGAATTGTATGAAGGAGATATGAATTTAGGCAAATCATTGACATAAATAATAAACAAAAGAGGTCCTAAGACCGATGTGGGTCTCTATATTTTACGGATAGAAAATCAAAGATATGACCTTTAGACACTACTTTTTGGTGTCTGCCACATAGATAAGAAGTTATAAGCTTAAGTACCTCTTAAGTAACCTCTGATTCCATAGTAGTTTAAATTATGGAGCAAAATGTCGTGTGAAACACAGTCAAAAGCCTTCCACAAGTCGCAAAGAGAAATTGCTATGCGATTGCCGCGTTCAAGCTTCTCAATCACCTCTCTCACAACATTAAATACCGCGTTAGTAGTAGAACGAGCACTTCTGAATCCATACTGTGAGTTGCTAAAGTAATTATTTTATTCAAAATAGGAATGAAATTAATTGATGGATTCGACCGTTACTTGATGGAAATTCATTTTATGTAACAATAAAACACTGAAAACTTTGTTTTCAAAACTTCCACAAAATTTATTTTAAATTCTTATCACTACAGCTGTTTCGGCTAATTGCCTTTCTCAAGTGATCTGTTTTTGGCATGGGTTTACACTTTATAGTCTCTAATGAAATGGGTTGAGGAGGGGAGAACTGTTTGTCTCAAGCTGGTCATTCAGAATTATATCTGTGTTTTTTAATTTGTTGATTTCCATAGATTCTAACAAAGATAGCTTAAGGCCTTTATTTTGAATGTGTAGAATTTTAAATTCGTCATTAAAAGAATGATTATGATCTAGAAGATAAAGTGCGTATGTAGAATCTGTTTTTCTATTATTGAAAGCTCTTTTATGTTCTGCTATTCGTTTATTAAAATTTCTACCTGTTTGACTGTTTGACCAATGTAAGTTTTTGGGCAGTCGCCACATTTAAGTTTGTACACACCACTGTGTAAGTGTTTTTTATGTTGGCTCTTGTTGTTTTTAATATATTTGCCTAGGTTGTTATTTGTATATATATATATATATATATATATATATATATATATATATATATATATATATATATATATATATATTGTTATGATATGTAAAATCGAGAAAAATATTGGTTTGTTTAAAAATATTTCAAAATTCAATAACATCAAAATAATTCAGATAAGTAGGATAATATCCAACAAACATTTCGAAGAAGGAGAGTTATTAATTTCTACGAATTGCCGCGGAAGAACATCGTCGACATTGGGATAGAAAAGTGTTTGAGATCGAGACCTATTTGAATTGTGCTCCAAATACGGTTACCAAAGAGACGCCTTTATATATAATGAAAGGAACAATGCCTACAAGACCGTGGGAAGACACCGCCCCCAGACAATACGAAGAAGTGATCGAGTTGGTTCAAAGAAGATTGAGACGAAGTGGAGAGAAATATCTCCAAAGACAAGAAAGAACCCGAAGAAGAAGGCCGATCAAATTCCAGAAAGGAGATAAAGTCTTAGTGAAGGCACTGAGGGTGTCGAATTTACAAAATGGTATTTGTGCTAAATTGATGCCGATATTTGAAGGTCCATATAGGGTCAATACGGAAAATGGGGTAAATAGTTATGAATTAGCGCACATAGAGACAGGAAATATACGGGGTATTTTTAACATTCACGACATCTATCAATATCATGAATAGATTTTAATAACATAGTGAAATAATTTGATCCTAGAAAACTTTTGTCATTTTTAAAATTTAACAAAGAGTTTTCGGCAGATCAAATGGCGGGGATTTGTTATGATATGTAAAATCGAGAAAAATATTGGTTTGTTTAAAAATATTTCAAAATTCAATAACATCAAAATAATTCAGATAAGTAGGATAATATCCAACAAACATTTCGAAGAAGGAGAGTTATTAATTTCTTGAATTACCTGTACTAAACAAAATGTAAGCTTTACATCAATCATTTCTTTGTTATACTTGAGTGACCCGCATAAGTTTAAGTGAAAGCCAAAGAATTGAACGGGGTTTTTCAAAATCCATTAATGCAGTGATTAAAGACAATAGAAGGGATTATAGAAAGAGGTTTTTGTTAGTTTTTAAGATTTATAGAAAAATATTATTTGTAAATAAGTTTTAGGAAATTTATAATTATAGGTAAAAATTTGTTTGTTATCGAAATGAAAAAATGGGGGAATTGTGACGAGTTTTGATTGGCGGAGATTGAAAAAGGTGGGATAAGTATGTAGGAGGGAGTTTAGCAAGTTTGGTGAGAGAGAAAAGATATGATCAGTTGATTTTCCAAGTCTGTAAGAGGAACAGTGTTTGTTCTCTGGTGTGGTTCCAAAGAAGTAGCAAGCAGTAGTGTTAAATGTTAGTGAGTTTTTGTGGAGTTAGTGTATCTGACAGAAGCTGAAGCAGCAAAATATTGTAAGTCATATTTTCCTAATTATATTCCAAGAGTCACTGTTCAGGCCAACGAGAGATTCAGTTTATCGTAAAGAGAAGATATTCCAAGAGTCATTTTTCACTCGGGCCAACGAGAGATTCAGTTTATCGAGAGGAGAAAGGCTATCATAATTTGAATGATTGTTGCTTTTGAAGGAGATCATTAAGGACGATATACTTGCAACAATCTGTTGTAAGATTGCTGATTACATAGGGAGCGGTTGAGAGGAGATAATACAGTCTACAAGGAAAAGGATTTGGACCACTCATCATCAGAGAGAGATATTTTTGTTTTCTGCAATTTTTTTTCTTTTATTGATAACACAATTTTTACACGTAATTTAGAAAGGATATAAATATTTTGATTAGGAGAGTTAGAATAGTTTGGGATTTTGAGTTTTTAATTAATATTGTTTGTACCATTAATTTTGATTGTTCATGTACGGAGAACAAAATTTTGAGAATCCTTATATGAGATTTGTTTATTGAAAACTTTTGAGTGTGAATTATTTCATTATTTTTATTTCAATATATAGTGTTAGATCATATGTGTTTTTTATTATTCCGGTATTCTCTGGACCTTACCTTTCACATGTAATAGCATAGATATTGAAGCACGAATTTAACCCTGAGATAAAAGAATTAAAAATTGTGATAGAGTCATAATCATATCATTTAAATAATTTTAATTAATCAAAAATTAATTAGCTAATTATTGCTTGGCGCACCAAGACTTTAAATATCACAATAATATATATATATATATATATATAATTAAATATATATATATATATATATATATATATATATATATATATATATATATATATATATAAATATATTAAATATAAATATATTTAGTTATATTTATAACTAAATATATATCCTGAGTTTGGATAGGATATAAACTCAGGATAATTGGAGAGAAGTCCTCTGCAATAGCAGAATGAAACCGAAACCGTTTCAAGTGGTGGATTGTGGGAAAGATATAAAATTTCTGAATTGGCCTAAGCATTTCTTTAACAAGTATCCCAAGAAATGTCCAATGTCTGCGAGACCTATTTGAGTATTGGAAATCAGGAAACATTACCCTCAATTTATCTTTCACAAGAATAGTTATTCTGGGTTATTTGCAAGCTTGCTCGCTTTGCTAAATTCAAAGTTAAACGAAACCCAAAAGAAAATTTAAGAAAAGCTCATAATATCACAATTCCGGAAGTTACTAGCCACAATCTTCTCAAAGCTTTGTACAATGGGCCACTTCCGGTCAAAGATCTTCGCCAATAGACCAGATATTGGAAAACGTAAACTCTAGAAAGTTTAACACTGATTTACAGGATACTGAATAGGAGGGAAGTTCGGAGGAAGAAACATATGGGACGCAAAAGCCTGAAGGTACTGGGAAAGAACGTTCATGGTCCATGCCGGTACACTTAATTTTTTGTGTGATGTTTCGCAAATAAAATATTTTTTTGTCTTGTCTTGATTTTTCCGCTGTAAGCATGTCAACGTACCACTGAACAAATTTACCAATTTCTACGGTTAAGTTAAAACAATTTGTTTTAATTTCTTCTTCTTCTTCCTTTTCTTCCTTCTTGTATGAAGGCTTTAAAGCTTGTTTCTTCTTCAATATTAGCTTGATAAATTGTTTAAATTATCGCACCATCTTTTTCTTGATCTGCCAATACTTTTTCGTCCATTTGGTGACTTAACTCGTGCTATTGGTACTATGTTATCCTCACATTCGTCATTCTACTAATGATATAATTCCACTCCTGTTTCCGTTTTGTCACTCATCCATTTATGTCTTCTTTATTGCATGCTCTTCTTATGTTTTTGCTTCTCTCCCTATCAAACAGACTTTTCCCTAATATTAGTCGAAGTATTTTCATCTCTCTTGTTTCTAGTAGTCGTCTCGTTTTAGATTTGTCAGGTCTTGTCTTCGTTGTGTATGTTAATATAGGTCTAATTGCTGCTTGTTTTAATTTGAAACATTAAATTTCGATTTCCATGAAAACTGTTTTTGTGGACTTGTTTTTCTCCCTGACTCCTCACATGTATATATATTCATTCCAAAATACCAGGTATTTCCCAATATCAGCTTGCGTATATTTATGTGAAGCGGTCAATGTCGATGGTCAATGTCCAGTTCAACTCAGGTTATTAATATTTAAGAATTAAGAATTTATATTGTAAGATTTTTAGATAATACTTAAAAAAAAATTAATGTCAATACACCGTCAGTATATATCCACCAACTGGCCAATATCCTTACAATACAAAATCGGATCCAGTCTCTCAGTAAAACATACGTCCTAAGAAATATTTATAGATTCAACACCCGTGAGTAAGAGGTTTTTAAAATTTCCTGCCACAGCTAAGGAAAAGTGCTCACCAGATGTTTCAAGCAAGAAGTTCCATTCCCGTCGGCTAAGCTTCTCAAGTTAGCAGACAAATAACTTACTGATGAGTACTTTCACGTCATAGAAGGTACACTTCTACAATATCAAAGAAAACTAACTGTACATAAATCCAAAAATGGCGAATCATCAGACAGCGGAAATTATCCTCTGAGCACAAAGCATTTCTAACCTATACCTTCATATTGTTATATTTCTTCCTAGCAACTCAAGCCACTCTTAAGAAGCTAATTTCACTCAAACCCTAGTTTCTTACTACCATTAAAAAGAGGGGATTCCTTAAAAAAACGTAAGCCTAAACGAGGTTGGCATAACTTGTTCATTCATAGAAAGTCTACGACAACTGTTCTTAAAAACATCCTTCTAAAAAAATTTAAAATGTTTTCTTTATTAAGCTCACATAAATAAAAATGAAGTAAATTTCATCTAGATTCCATCCCATGTAGGAATACAATGCAACGAAATTGCAAAATATTTGCGAGCACACGTCCATCTCGTAAAAGAAGATAATTATCACATTGAAAAATTAAAGTGAAAAGTAGGTCAGGAACATTATGTGACTGCTCAAACAGAACACAATTTCTCCAAGAACTTTAACGTATTTATTAAATGCGATTCAGTTATTTTAGGCCAAGGCTGAAAAAATATTAAGGGAGTTATTTGAAACAGTCTACAACACATCCGGAATTTAACATTACACGGAACACAAATTAAAAATGTAAATATTTTTATATTTTCTTATTAAATAAAAGAGCTTGTATGATACAAGATAATACTTGAGAGTATGAAAAAATAGAAAGAGCAACACACAATAAAGTGGGACAATACCAGACAATTCGACGCAATTTTGGTATTATAATCGGTTCACAATTTGCCGATAGCTCACGACAAGTTTAACCCTAATTAGAGAACTGAAATACAGAGAGGATATGTAATACGATATAATAGTAAAAACCAACCAGAAACTGACGGTTAAAGATGTTTTCGAGTAACCCACCTTGTATCTGAAGGAATACAACACAGCAGTCAACCTTATAATCTGATTACGAAGGTATTTTGGTTACAGATGACCGACCAGTGTCGTAGAGTATATGATTGAAACATTTATTTGAACTAAATAAATATATTTTTTAAATTGTACTTATGTAAATTGTATTTTTGTTTTAATAAAACTTCATTTTATTCAAAAATAAAAAGTTTCTTGCCATTTATAAAAGATACATTTATTTAATTAAGGGGAAAGGCGCCAAATGTCGCCTGGCAAAATTTTCAATGTGTTTTAAATGTATCCATTATTTTCGAATCCGGAGAAAACTAATAAATATTTTTGAAAAATTTAAACGCAGAATGAAAGGTTACATTATTACTGAGGGCAGAAAGTCCTCGAAAACTTCTACAATGTTTATTTTAATATGTTATGTAACAGGGGTGAAAATAAAAGAGAAAATATAGTATAATTTTTAATTGAAAATATTGCATGCAAAGTAAACTTTTTATTTATTCTAATAAATATTTCATTCTGCCTTTAAATTTTTCAAAAATGGTTTTTAGTTTTCTCAGGATTTGAAAAAAAATGGATACATTTAAAACACATTGAACATTTTGACAGGCAACATTTTGCGCCTTTCCCCTTTAATACCTTACGATTACAACTACTATTACTTACCTTATATAATTACGATTAGAAGTTTTTAACTATATTTGGTCGGTACTCTAAAGAATCGGAAAGGAGAAAGAAATCGTGAGCACAATCAAACAAAGAAAGCTTGAATATCTAGGCCACATATCGAGACACGATAAGTACCGTCTACTGCAATTGATTGTCCAGGAGAAAGTAGACAGTAAGCGGGGGCCAGGCAGGAGAAAACACTCGTGGCTCCAAAATCTGCGGAAGTGGTTCGGGCTCACATCGGTCGAACTATTCAGAAGCGCCACAAACAAGATCAGAATTGCCATGTTGATAGCCAACTTTCGCAACGGACAGGGCACTTGAAGACGATTTGGTAGGTAAACTGATGTGTTATAATATAATTACAAATAATTCCATTCTGCTCTAAAAAAGTTAATAGCAACTTACCTATATTTAGAGGTGTCACATAAAATTCGCCCTTTAGCAACTTTATCTTTATGTACTTCCTAAGCATCCTATCACAAACGTAACTAAATCTTAAATGTTAACTATCGTCTGGGGATTTTATGGGAAATTCTACACAAAAATAATTTCGGCCCTGAATCATTTTCCTGGAAAAATCGTAAACCTCCTTTGATTACTGGAAAATAACTGCCCAGAAACCAATCAACCCTCGATTTACGAGCAAAGGGTACAAAAGAGGAAAATTCCTTTACTTTCTGAATGAAACAGTCTTTATCTCTTTTTGTTGAACGGCCTTCATTTGAGTAGGGTTTATAAAATCGTGACTGTGCTGGAGCCAGGAAAAGTGAAAAGCATCAAAGTGGATCTTTTAGCTTGCGAAATTGCTGAAATATATGTTTTTTAAAAATAGGATTATTGTAGAAGGAACAAGATTTGAGAAAAAACGTAGCAATAAATTAATCACATTTTAGTAAAATATTAATATAAAATCCAAAAACTCAAACTGTGTTTTTAAAAAATGTCCAGCTTATTGGTACACTTACAATGAAATAAAAACTTCTTATTATAAAACGGTATAAAATTCCTATTCAAATTTTTAGAAATTATCCAAAATGAATTTATAAATTTTCAGAACGTTTTCAATTGTATCAGATCGTCATCAGTGAAAAACCTACAAATAAGTATCACCACTTAAAAATTAAAACAAAAGGGGTGAAATTTTTATTGTTAAATTGAAAATGTTGTTAATACATACGTCTATAAAGTAGTAGGAACTAGCCATATTATGAGGTCAGATGGCCCTTAAATTACCTAATTTTAACAACCAACTGTTGACAGAAGGAAGTAAACATTGTTTTTAAATGACAAGACCTTCAAGACAAGTGATAGGTAGTTTTAAAAAATTAATCAGTTAATATATGCTCATTAAGGGTGTTATTTAGAATCAAATTTTTATTAAAGTTATATTATTGTGTAAATGATATATAATAAAATTTTTATTTGTTGTTAAACAAAAAAGAATAATTGTATTAAATAATTAAGAAGTTAGAAAATATTTGTCTTCAAGTGATGACGTCAATCAATCAACTGACTTATTAAAATGAGGATTTTATAGTAAATCAATAATAATAGGTTAAATTTGGAGAATATTTCGCAAAGGCGAATGCTCCTCAGGGTATGTAGCGCATATATGTCAGTTTCAAATGAGGCTCTATATGTCATTGGAGCGGTGATACCGATGATTTTGTTGTGCAAAGAGCGAGCGAGGGTGTATGTGAGGAAGATGGATGTAAATATAAATGAGAATGAGAGAGAAAAAACGACAGTAGAGTGGCAGAGAGAATGAGCGAATGATAGCGGAAAGGCAAGGTGGATGAAGGAGCTTATTCCCGATCTGAGACTGTGGCGGGAATGTAAGTTCAGGAAACTAGACTACTTCCTGGCGCAGTTTCTGACCGGACATGGTAGTTTTGGCACCTTCACAAATAGAATAGGCAAATCTGCCTCGGCAGATTAATAAAGGGACTGTGATAGTTCTGGCTATTTTCCCATGTTAAATCCCATAAGAAATCGCTAAGGTTCATTCTGGTCATTTTTGTGTGCTGTGTTTAACGCAAATAATTTATTTCATTTCTTACTCTGACAAATTTCGTTTTTCCGACAGATTAGCGATTATTCTGTCCCATCTTGCGTCTGGTATACGTCTGCTATACGTCTGATATGAGTTAGAACGCGTCTGTTATATATCTGATATGAGTTAGATGGCTTCTGCTATACGTGTGCTATGCGTTAGATTGCGTCTGCTGTACGTCTGCTATACGTCTGATGTACGTCTGATATACGTCTGCTATACGTATGCTATACGTCTGATATGCATCTGCTATACGTCTGATATGAGTTAGAACGCGTCTGCTATACGTCTAATATGCGATAGATTACGTCAGGTATACGTCTGCTATATGTTAGATCGCGTTAGATATCTGTTAGCTGATGTTTAAGCATTGATACTACGTTTTAAGTATATTAATATAGCGTGGTTGTCGTTTTGACGATGTTTTTTGTAACAACATATTCATTAGCCCATCCTATTTCATTTACCCCTTCATATGTAGTAATTGAACCAATAACAACGAAGATATAATATAGTGCCATTTTGGCAATGTTATCATGTTTGATTTTACTGTTGTCATATTCGATATCTCATCCTCTTTCATTTGACGTCTCATACGTTAAAATCGGACCAATAACAACGGGGATACAATATAGTGCCGTTTTGGCAATGTCTTTCCGTCTGTTTTTTGTGTTAACTTATTGGATATTCCCTCCTCTTTCATCGATACCTTGCATGTTGTTGTACGTTGAGCTGTTTAGACGTTACAAGCTTAGTGTTCTTTTGGCAATACACCGCCATGTTTTTTTTCTGTGTCTGCGTATTTTTTGGCCCCTTCTCTTTATATCGATATATTGCACGTTGTTATACGTTCACCCGATTAGAAGTTACAAGCTTAGTGTTCTTTTGTCAATACGCCGCCTTCTTTGTTTTTTTGTGTCTACGTGTTTGTTGGCCTCTCCCCTTTCCGACAATATCTTGCACATTGTTGTATGTTAAGCCGTTTAGACGTGACAAGCTTAGTGTCCTTTTGTCAATACGTTGCCATCTTTGTTTTTTGTATCTACGTGTTTCTTGGCCCCTCCCCTTTTCATCGATACCTTGCACGTTGTTGTACGTAGAGCCGTTTAGACGTAATAAGCTTAGTGTCCTTTTGGCAATGCCACCATATTTCTTTTTTTTGTGTTAACGTATTCGTTACCCCCTCCCTTTTCCGACGATACCTCACACGTCACGATCGGACAAGCCGTTTTACCCCCACCACAAAAAGATCAAAGAATGACCAGAATGGACCTTAGCTATTTCTTATGGGATTGAACATGGGAAAATAGCCAGAACTGTCACAGTCCCTGTACTCAGACTGTACTTTTTGTGGGGTACCGGACGCTCCCGCCCATATTTTTAACTGTCAGAGATGGGCAAATGAGAGGGTAGATTTCGAGAGGCGAATGGGTTTCCCACAGGCCAAAAGATGAGAATAATTAGTAAGTAAAGAATTTTTAAAATGTCAACTATTTGTCAAACTATTATATTAACAGTGAATATACTTAGTTTTAAGATTACTGCAACACACTAAAATATATAATAAAACATTTTAATACAAAATTATATATTCTAAATTTTAAACTTACCACTTTTAGAGCATTAATAATAAAAACGTCCCGCCATTATTTCTTGTTTAAATAATCTATCTTATATGAAAGCTTATCAGCTTCCTACAGACTATTTAGTTGTTTTGGCATAGCACAATCACAATACTCAACAATAATTAGTTTTTAAAGCTATTAATCTATATTTAATATGTGTTTATAAATACAATTTATTATTATGATCAAATTGTGCAAGAAATTAAAACATAAACAAAATTCTTACTCTAAAAAGCGGCAACACTTTAAACACTTTTACCACACGCTGAACTGTCAAAAAATTTGAAGTATTCCCGTATCAGTTGCGTACAATTGTCTAATATATTTAATTAACATTATTATTTTGTGAAATATTAGACTTAAAGAGTTATTTCATAAAATTTATATTATTAATAATAATAAATGCTTTGGTTATTTGATCAATATAATTCTAAAATTCGCAATATAATGATGATTAAATTTTTCTGATTATTATACCTTGTTGACGCCTATGAAAGATCGAGCAGTTCCGTATGGGTTTCGTATTATTAGATGTGTTAGGAAAATTTGAACTCTAACGTTGACGTTCTGGAAATTTTAAATATAAGTGACGTCACTTTATATAAATTGGGACGTGCACGCATTTTTATAAAAATTATAAAAATACTATATGAAAATTGTGAGAGTTTAATTATTTAAATAAATGAGTTGTAATCACAAAAGGATGTAATATGTGTTAAAAAATCATCGGGGAGGAACACAGACATGTAAATTTATTTTCAGGGAAACTTTGTTTTTAAAAACTTTATTTTCAAAAAACAATACAATAGATATAGTTCGTCCCAAACCCTTCTTTCAGTGCGTCATAGTTGATCGAATTCTCTCTAACACATTAAGCTAGAAGTGACAGAAAAAAACGTGAGTCTGTGATTATTATACATAGAACTTAGAAAATTATTTATCGTAAAGCTAATTCTACTTACGGATGTATAATTGGTTGGAGTTTAGAATACGCTAAATAGATATCCAATCAACGATGCCCATAAATATAATTTGACGCAGATTGTCTCGATCGTGACAGTACTTTCACAATGTCAACTGATAAAATAATGATAATTGTCATTCCAGGTTAGTATTATCAGACATTTTACAGTGAAAATTTAATTTTGTATTTATTGTCATGAAAATATTTTAAATATACCGAAATATATCGAGAAAGAACAAAGACTAATATTAAAATTATTAAATTATTTTCAATTAAAAAAAGAGAGACTACGATCCTACGACTGCTAAATTTAACTAAAATGTCATGCAATAATTCTCGACATTCTTAAAATCCTATATGACGTCAAAATTAGTGACGCACTGAAAGAAGGGTTTGGGACAGACTGTATGTTAGTTGCCGAACTATAAAAACTATAATAAAAACGCTCTTATTACAATTAATGTAACTATCAAAACAGTAATAAGGAAATAATTTGATTATAATTCTAAATAGAATGAATATAATAAACACATGCAGGTATATTTATACCTCCTGTGCCGATGAATTGTGGTCCGCGGATTCCAATGGAATTATCTTTTTTATTTATATAATTAAGCTTATGAATAAAAATATTTTTTTACGCACAAAGAATTTTCTTTCTTTTCTCAATAATCAACGTTCGCATAAACCAGATTCTGCACGGATTTATTAGCATTCAGCTAATTAGTAGGTTCACTAATTTCAACTGATCATTTAATTTATTCAACAAATTCCACAAAAATTTATTTAAAATCTAGTTCTAAATCTCCTAGTCTAATCAATCTTATTTTAAGATAAAAATTATTTATTGTTTTAATTAGTGAATCAAAGAATTAGTTGAATTACCATAAGGCCTAGACATATGACTGGTATATAGGTGGTGCCTCCTGTGAGTTTTGAAGACAAGAAAGTTATTTAGGACGTGATCTACGACCCGTCTCGAAACATTTATTTTTTCAGTAACGCCAGAAGTTACTGAAACAAGACCAGATGTTTTCGTTAATATTTCATGGAATTTGTGATGGTATTCTGTTTCAAATTCCTCGAAAACAAAAAAATGAGCAATTTCTTAGTGACATGTGCCGGTCTTTACAAGTCAGACTGTGCCCTTTGGATTCATTAAGTTTCACACTCGGTTAAAGTTTCGATTCTTGAAAACTTTTATATTACATTTAAATATTAAATTTTTTTAATTAATGAGTCTTTAATAAATGAGGTGAAAAACATAACAGTACAATTTTGGATTGGTAAACAGGATTGGTTTGGTGTAATTCGATTCATATAAAAACTATATTCAGAGGCGTAGCGTGAAAAATTATCTAAGGGATATAATAAAATCTGATATAAATTATGGCAACGAACCAGATAAATAATGTCGAATTCCACAAAAAATATCCACTTTCTGATGCCAAAAACATTAATTTTGAAATTTAAGGGCACACTATTAGGACCATTGTTTTTTGTTCTTTAGTACCTACTTAAAACTGAAGAAAAGATAGTGCCACCATCCGGAACGAGGGTAATCGTGCCTTTTTTGTAAAATTTAAAACAATTGGAATTTTTTCAATTTCTACCGCTTTTCGGATAATTCTTGGTTTATAGAAGCGGATGGGGCTATGGTTTTGTATTTTCAAAATTAATATCAAGATGATGTTGACCTAGAGCTAAAATTAAATCGGAATTGCGAACAGAAATGGAATGTTCATAAATCCTATTTTGGATTCTACGGTTTGTTTGGCCTATATAGGAGCGGAGACAGTCTGCACAAGGAATTTTATAAACTCCATGTTGTTCTTAGATTAGGTTTGTGTGTTATTAGATTAGGACGTAACTACTACAAAGAACACAGGGCTTTGAACGCTGAACTCAGAACGCCTGACTGCTCTGCATGCACGCGGGCTTTGAAGTACAATTTAATTTGTCAAACATAGGAAGAAGTTTGAAAATCTTACAATCGCCACGCCCACCTGATGCGCACTAAATTTATCAGAAATATACCAGTCGAATTCAACGTGTAAAATTCGGTGGGTACAGTCTGCGGCCGAGTTTTCTTAAAGAACAGTGAGTCCTAGTGACGTAAAATGGAATTTAAATCAAAATTAAATTGAAAAGTTTTGTCCGGTCAATGCCGAGAAATTATAGCAAATGTTATGCATTTTATGCAACAGGAAGCAAGGGACAACGTACCTCTAATAGACTTAAAACAAGTGCAAAAACATGTTGTAAGAGCAACTGGTGTAAGTTTATCCGCCATACAAGCATCGAAGATGGTACTGCATCAACATTTAGTACTCCAAATAAAAAAAGAAATACGTCGGCTTTAAAATCTAAGTTGGATAAGTGCGACAAAGGGGTGCTTCGTCGATTTATTATTAATTTTTGTACTACCGAATAACAAGTTCCAGCTTTACGACGAGTGCATAGAAAATTGCCGCGAGTACAACTACAATGGTTCGCTTGAATCATTGAGAAGAGCAATGAGGGATATAGGGTTTCGTTGAAGAAAAACAAAAACTAATAAAAAACTTTTAATGGAAAAATTATTATCAATAGCCAGGTAAAATAAATGTATTATGCTGTTATGGACTGAGGGTACGTTCATAACGGAGACCATTGTGCATCGTATCCCCGCCTAGATCATAGCACTTCACTGACAGTGAACGCTCGCATTTAAATTAATGCATTTATTTTATCTGGCGAGCGATAATATGGTACGATCCTATGGTCGAAGCTAGGGTCAGCGCCTCGTTGTGAGTGCCCAATTACTCACCAAAATCTAAAAAGCTGTTTCCGAGATAATTAAGACCTTCAATACTTAAACTCACCCTGTAGATCGAAAATTAAGAGAAAATCTCAAGCATTAAAAGTATAAATAAGACATTTATTAAACAGATTTTACAGTGATTTTAGGGCGCGAAATGTTTACACTTAAAAATCATTGTTATTTCACCCATTCAATTTTTGAAATTTCGCAAAAAGACATGATTGCTCTGGTTTCGAGCAATCACACCAAAATCTATAAAAATCGTGCAGGCCGTTTCAGAGACAATTAACCTTTCAGTAGACGCAGCTTGTCTAGGAGACCGGTGGGAGTCAATGACGGTCAATTCTAAAGCCAATCGGAAACTTTCGAGTTTCTTTGGCTCTGTACCTTCTTTTGATAGGTACATTTATCGATTGTGTTGTGTATCATTGCAGTTTTTATGCTCGAACTATAAGTTTGTAATTTGTATAACCGGTGCAGTGAACCGTGTGTGTCTAGAGAAGTAATAGAATTTTGTGTAAGTAAATGTTTTATAATAAAACTTAATTTTTCAGATATTATGGATTATGAAATATTGTTAGCACTTTTTTAAGAAGTTTCGATGGGTGATGAGGAAACAGGAAACAGGAGAATGGGTAATTAGATGAAAAGACAGATTTTGCCATTGGTCCATATTTTTTTAGCAGAGATAATAAAACAAAATGGGCTAAGCATATTGCCCCTAAGGACGTCAGAGCTCAAAGTGAAAATATTGTTCTGCAGCTTCCGGGTTCAAACCAATGTGTCAGACAGAAAACCAATATTTAGATATCGATATCTGGAACAATCTATTTAATGCTGATATGCTGCAGATAATTGTTGATGGGATCAATACAAGAATAGAAGCAGAAAAGCAGAAGTTCAGTCACGATCGAGATATATACCTAACAAACATTAATGAAATTCGTTCCTTTTAGGTCTCTTATATCTTGCAGGTGTAAGAAAGGCAAGTCATCTTACTACAACAGACTTGTGGAAAATGGACAGCACTGGTCCTCATATAAGTTTTCCGACTGACAATGAGCATTACGAGATTCGGTAGAGGATGGTGCTCGTTCCGCCAGTACATACCAAGTAAACTCAATAGATACGGTATAAAAATATTTGCACTGTCTGAAGCGAAGTTATTTTATACCAGTAAAATGGAATTATACGTTGGCAAAAACCAAGTGGGTGGTCCATACTATCTAGACACTAATACCAAGGCAGTGGCGGAATGGGCCTGTCAACATCTCTACGGATCCAAGAAAAATGTTACCACCGACAATTAAGTTGGTACACCAGCGTCGGTCTTGGTATAAACTTGAAGGAAAATGGTTTAACTCTCTTGGGAATAATAGGAGTAAATAGAAGAGAAATTCCTGTATATTTCTGTAACAACCAAGGACGACCTATTGGCTCTAGTATATTTAAGTTTGGTTAAAGAGGAACACTAGTGTCATATAAGTAAAATAAACGTTCTGTTATATTCCACTATGCACCGTGGAGAGGACGTTGATCCTGTAACTGAAAAACCGGAAATCATATTAGCATATAACAGCACAAACAGCGTTGTTGATAACGTAGATAAATTAGGCGCACAATATGATGTGGCGCGTTGTGGTAGAAGATGGCTTATGGTTGTTTTATACAGCCTTTTAAGTGTTACAGTAATAAATTCCTTTGATATTTACAATTATAACATTCCAAATTCTACAAAGACTTGACGAGAAGCTTTGACAAATTTAGCATTTAGCCTTATGTACAGCCATCAGAACAATCGAAGTTAATATGTCTATATTCCCAAGACAATAAAGACAAGACAATTCGACTAAAGGAGATCTGTCATTTGCATGAAGATATTGTGTCAGTTCAAAGAACTCCGGGAGCAATTGGGAGGTGTGGTGACTGTGGATGAAAAAATAATCAAAAAAGGAAATATTTTTGTTCGATTTGTAAAAAGTATCTTTGTTTGGAACATGTAAATCCAATTTGCAATTCTCTCGTTTCATACTTAAAACACCCCATAGATTGAGAATTAAAAAAAAAACAAAAGCATTATTTTAAAAGTATAAAAAAAGACCTTTATTTTTATTTTTAAACAGGTTTGTAGTTGATTTTGAACAGATTCTAGAGTGATTTTAAGTCGCGACATTTTTGAAATTTCGCAAAAAGAACATGATTACCCTCGTTTCGGGTGGCGGCACTATATTTTCTGTAGTTTTCAGTAGGTACGAAAGAACAAAAACAAAATTCCCAAGAGTGTGCCCCCAAAATTCAAAATCAATGTTTTGCACCCAAAAAGTGGATATTTGCTGTGGAATTCGAAATATACATAGCAATATATTGTTCTGGAACTATTTTCTTGTGGAATTTTATTATAGTTTACTATTTTTATTGGGAATTAAGAACAATTCTAGTTTAAAATAAGTTTATTTTGACGTTTGGATTTCCACCTGCCCGCGCCGTGCATAATACTCTCCTATTTTTCCTCTACTACTTGCATTGATACATATGGTATGTGCTGTGCCTTATGCTGTATCAAACTAGGTACAATAATGATATCCATTAACGTTATTGAAATTTATTGTAAATGATATTAAAATGTTGGAGTAAGTACATTTAATTTGAGTGCAAATTCTGTAAACAGCATTACACATGTTCCCTGTAGGGCTTTCGTTCATGTTAAAATAGATCAGCGTTAAAGTAAAACAAATATTTTCCGGACTTTTTCTCAAAAACAATTTATCTCCACACTCCTTCTAAATTTACAAGAACGTACTCGGAAAAGTAACATAAATATATACCGAGTTATTTTGAGACGTAGTGCTTTCGATATCAAAGAAATCGGATTTGTATTTGGCTGAAGAATTTCTAATGTTTATATATTCGAAAACGTTCGTTTTTCTTTTTAAAATTTGATTATGGTAATATTTGAACTTCGTATCTAAAATTTAAAGCAAAAAGGATTTTTTTATTTAAATCTCTTCAAAGAAGTATATATTTTTACTAAATTGGGGCGTATATTCGACAGTTCAAACAATAGAAAAAATGGTAACAACGTATATACAGGGTACAGCGCGGAAAACGAAACAGATCAAATATACAAAGTATTCAGCCAACTTATACCTCTAAATGATTAATGGAATTTGCAGAAAACCTTTCGTTGTAGTAAAGGCACAGTAAACTGCACTGGGGTAAGTTCTCCATAATCTTCTTAATTACATAATTTGTTTAGAATATTTTTGCCTGTATTATCAGTTAGAGTTAATTTGTATAAAATGAGGAGCAAAAATTCAAATGGAATTTTAA
Organism: Diabrotica undecimpunctata; assembly: GCF_040954645.1. Classification (NCBI taxonomy): domain Eukaryota; kingdom Metazoa; phylum Arthropoda; class Insecta; order Coleoptera; family Chrysomelidae; genus Diabrotica; species Diabrotica undecimpunctata. Next base: position 145,476,370 of record NC_092806.1, on the reverse strand, counting down.
ATATTATTGTTTATTTGGCTAATAGTAAACGTATAAATATAATAGTTAACCTGCTGTATAATTATTTTGTAAATAACAGTTTCTCCTCAAGCCATTTAACAAACATATCTGTATTTATGTTTTCATGGTAATCAGCAAATTTTAATGTTGAAAAAAAAAATGAAATCTGCGTTTTCTATAAAGCCTTCTTTCTCTCCTGCATAAAGAATGGTGTGTCTTTTGCCTTCGCTATCTGTGTGTTTTATTGATTTTATGCTGTCGTCTTGCCAAATTCTTTTAATTCCACCCTTTGCAAATATCCATGTCTTATCTAAGTATACGAATGTTGCATTTTCAGACTTAAGTCTAGTATATTCTCTCAAAAATTTAATTCTTTTGTGAACCACACTACTCCTTTCGCATAAAAGTAACCTATTATTTTCTTTTTGAATTTAAATCCCAAATCTCACAACACCTCCAAAGTCTAGTCCTCTTAAGTTCAGAAACTTGTCTTTCTCTTGGTCAGTAAAGAGTCTAAACTGACATGTTGATTGTTTTCACGCAGGTAAATCAATGCTCGTACAATGTTTATGAGTTGTTTTCTTGTCTTAGTGATTCTCATTCACAGTAAGATCTTCTTGAGAATCTCTGACAGTCTTCATAACAGTTTTTAACTTACTTTCACTTATCCCGAGTGCATCACAAAAGCGTTATTTATACATAATATTGTCTTTAAAGGTCCACTATTGTCTCTTTCCATGGTAAAGTATTTATGCATATTTGCAATTAATTCATCAATATCCAATTTACGTCTAGGCATGGTGGTCACTTGAAACTACACGTTTGAATTACGATATACTGAGTTTAGATCAATATGACAGAAACTTTCTAACTGTTGTGCTTGAGAAGTAAAATATAATATAACCGCTTACAAAGATCCTAAACACATTTTAAGCAAATTAACCTAATGATCATTAAGAATGCCAATTGTATTTTAATTATGTTGGATAAAAAGTTTAGAAATAGTTGGAAATCGTACATAAACAAATTAAAATGTTTCCCACAATTATTTTATTTTTAGTACAAGTATTTTTATTTGAAAATAAAAAGTTAAATATATTTACCAAAACCCTAACTTTAATCCGTAATCGCAGACGTCTCAAAAACGGTACACTGTAACAGACATATAGTCAATCTAACCACCACTATTTAAATTGACAGAATGTTTTAGTTACTAAGAATATAACTCCTTATTGTAAGCAGGAAAATAATTAGAGGAGCCTGGGGTAAACAGACCTATATGCCTGTTAAATACCGCAGGTAAGATCTTTGAGATTCTTGTAAAGACAAGTCTGGAGAGGGAGATAATGAAGAAATGTGACATATCCTACCGCCAGTATAAGTTCAAAAAAGAAAATCAGCGATAGATGCCTTAAGAGGGAAACCAGCAGGAGATATCCATATGTAAGAGCAGATGGATGGTTGCTTCTTTCCTTGATATAAGAAATGCCTTTATGCTAGCTGGAAAAGTATTGTCAGACTACTATGTGACTTGATTTTCCTCCCTATCTGCAGAGCGTGGTCAGGGACTTCTTCACAAACATCCCTAGGAGTAACTCTATAAAGACCATCGCGACAATGCTGCAATGTTTTGTTCTGTTGCCATCGCTTTTAAATTTTCTGCACAATGAGATTTTAGAGACCGACCTGGGCATTGGAGTACAGGCAATAGCATATGCGGATGACCTGGTGGTGCTGGTTGAGCACAACGAAAATTGCTCAAAAATGCTTATAGGGAACTGAGCTCTCAACTAAGTAAAGACGTGGATAGAAAGCAGGGACCTTATGTTGGTCGCCGAGAATACTAAATCTATGGTCCTTTAGAGCAGGTAGGGTTTATTTTCAATATGTTAAACATATATTTTTTTTTAATTGTTTAATATAAATTTATTTATAACATTAGTACATTACATTAAAACATTTTTATTACATCAAACGAACTCGTTTATTAAAGAATTAAGCTAAATTTGAATAGGATCGATCAAGTAGTTTTTGAGATACAGTGAACACCAACAGTGAAAAAAATTATTCCCAGAAAAACGATTTAAAAAATAGCATAATATTTTTTATTCACGCAGTATCGTCTATTACAGGCCCATATAGCGACCCTTTTCCTGCTAAAATATCTAGAACATCTTTTTACTTCTGCCTTTGACAAACACTGTCTTTTTTTGTTGCATCTACAGCATTTTATCTGCTCTAGTAATTCGATTTTTATCTGCTGCAAGTGCATAATTATGAGAAATAGACACTCTACTCATTCCAATATCTAACTTCATCAATTTTGATCCGATCAAATACAACTTTTAACTAGATACTCTTGAAGAGTTATAATATCGAATAAAGAAATTTAAAAAATGCAAAAAAATACCCTACTTCTCCCCTAAGGGTCCGAGAACTAGAAATCATTTAGTTTTTGTCCTAAAGGGAGAAAGGATCTTACCTGTTAAAACAGTAAAATACTTGAGAGTAGTCCTAGATACAGGCGAACTTCTGGTGAGCACGTTTAATACTTCGTTCGCAAGGGAGAGAAGAGGACTCCAGTACTGAGAAGGATTATGCCCAACGGGGCAAACCAAGGACTGTCAAAAGGAAAATTTTAATGGAAGTAGTCCACTCTACTGTATTCTAAATATAGTACTACTAAGGAAAAATCACCATACCGAAATAACAGGAAGAAAGGACAAATGAACATAGGGCAGCCTGGATGAGGTTATTAATTCCAAATATCATAGGATGTCGCAGGAAGTGCCGTGAATTACTTTTTCACCCAGTTCCTTAAAGATATTGGCTCCTTTAGGCCCTACCTGAAAACGATAGGGAAGTTTGCGGATGAAAACTACACAGGCTGTAGAGCAGCTGACACGGCTGAGCACTGTGTGTGTTAGTGCAGAATATTCGACGAGGATAGAAACCAATTACACAGAAAGTTATGTAGTTATAATATCATAATGCATGTAGAAATGAGGTAAAAGACTAAATATAAGGCAATGCTCGAGGCAGTAATTCGAATTGATAGGAAGAAGGAAGAATTATAGAGGAATCTGCAGCAAAGATCAGACAGAGAGAGTGAAAAATAGAGGGAGAGAAAGAGAAGACGATCTCTTTATGTGATGTACAGGTCTATAGGGTATCCACTGCGTGAGTAGTCCGGAGGAGGCGGTGAACTTTAGTTCGAACGCAGGATGCTAGGTCATTCTTAACCAGACACGGTCTTTCGAAAATTTACCACCTCCTTCCCACCAAAAATAGGTATTAATTCTCTCTTTAATCAAAATAAGACCGAATTTTTTAATATTGTTCCAAAACTGTTTAAAATTTTTTATGAAAATTTGTATTGTGTGTTAGAATGCTCTATGTTATATTGTTCTGAAGTTATTTTCTTGTGGCATTTTGAAGCAGATATAATTTTATTGGGAAAAAGTCACAATTGAATGTTAAAAACGTTTATTGGCGTTTCATTCTCCACTTCGGAAAAAGAACGATTTCACTTGTTTTAGCGTATGTATAGCGACTATCGTGAATCTTCCTTTTCTAAAACCGTACTGGTAATACTCTATGCTTTGTTCTGTATATATTGTTAGTTTGTCTCTAATTATATCAGTCATTACTTTATGTTACATTCAGTGAATTAATTGCACGGTAGTTTTTGCATGTTCTATGGTCTCCTTGTTTTGGGATCGTCACTATAATTCCTTTCTACCATCCTTCGGGCATTATTTCTTTGCTCCATATATTCTATATTAGTTGTGTCTCTTATTTAACCTTGCATAGAAAAAGTAATTCGAGAGTACCATATTAGTACGAATGGCACCATCTTTAATAAATCTGTACAACTGATCGAAGCATTTCGATCACTAAGGGCGTCTGCACTGAGAATGAGATTAAAAATAAACGCACAGAAAACCAAGTATGTGTATTGTACTAGATCAGGCAACCAGATACTTAGACTATTAATTGATGATCTGGAACTGGAAGGTGTGGACACCTTCGTCTACCTGGGCTCGCTGCTGACCAAAGACAACAATGTCAGCGAAGAAATTAAAAGAAAAAATGTGCTTGCCAATAAGTGCTATAATGGCTTGAGGAAACAAATGGCCCCAAAACTACCCAGAAAAATTAAAGTTACCATATATAAAACACTAATAAGAGACGTGGTCACTTAAACATATCGCTTAAACTTAAAAATCGCTTAAACGTTTCGAGAGAAAAATTATGACGTAAATATATGGAGGAGTCGAAGAACAGGGTTTGTGACGTACGCGATACAACTTTGAGTTATATAGAAGTTTTGGGAAACCTGACGTTGTATAATGTATTAAATTAGCACGGCTTCCATGGATAGGGCATGTAATTAGACGAGATGAAGATGCAATGATCAGAAAAAATTTCGACCAAAAAGGACCGGTGGGAAGAGGAGCCAAAGGAAGACCAAAACTTAGGTATCAAGATAACATAGAGGATGATCTAAAATCCATCGGAGTTAAAGCATGGATAAGAGTTGCCAGAGACAGGGGCAAATGGAAGATTGTTCTGAAGAAGGCTTTGGCTCATAACGAGCTATAATGCCACTGATGATGATGATGATAGTGCCTCCCTACCGTATTTTATAAGTGCTGCACATATTCCTTCTTCTGCCGCTGTTTTCCCGTTTTTAAGTTTGCATATTTTTTCTTTTACTTCTGTATAGGTCAATTCTTCTTCTTCGTCTTGTTCTGTGTTCGTTATTGTTTCTCTTTCTTCTTCTCTATTCGTTTCTTCATATATTTCTTCGACATACTTTTGCCATTTTTCTTCTATATATAGCCTCTGATATAGCTTCTATAGCTATATCAGCTGTCCGTTTTCGGTTAGCTAGTTTTAAGTATTGGTACAATAATTTTGAGTTGTCTCTTTTATTTTCTGTTTCTATCTCGTTCATAATTTCTTCTACTTTTTGATTTTTTTTATCGATTTAAATAATTTCTTTGTCTTTTGCCTTTGATCTTTGTATTTTTTTCGTTCCTCTTCTTTGCTTGTGCTTAACTATTTTAATCTTGTTTTACTCTTTTCTTTCACCTCTTTCTTTCCACTGCAACCATATTTGAGGAGGTTTCAAGCAATACCGAATAAATCCACTTTTTACGAAAATTTTGTTAGTGGCCAATATCGGTTGATTTCGTTAAATTACACCATATATAAAAATATATAAGAGCAAAAACGAATAAATCCTACTGAATTTTAATGGTGATATTCATGTTTGCATGCAAAACCGAATAAATTCATTTTTTGTTCAAAACCAAATAAATCCACAAATGCGCATTTCCTACTTTATCTTCTTATGCAAATGTTTCATTCGAACAATAGATGGTACTGGGGAGTTATTAGAGATATTTTGTCGTTGATTGATTCGCCTCTGCATGTTTACACATTGACTGGAGCGACCGCGTGTTTTTTGTTCAGTAAGAGGTTGTCAGTAGTCTGTGAACTGGGTGTGGCTAGTGTATTTTTTTTCTTTTTAACCTTATGTATTTTATTTTAGGTACCAAGATCCAGATCCAGACTTAAAGAAATTTAAGCATCCTTGCTCACATGACAATAAAACATACCAATGCCAAAATGTTAAAACATCAGATATTAAGAATATAAGAAGTCAGCTGTATAGTGTACCAAAAAAAAAGCATTCAAGATGTGAAACTTTGCCATATGATAAGCGTTTCCGGTACCGTAAGAAAGAGATGTGTTAAAGATAATCCCCGACAAATAACAAGGATAGCAAACGTCTTTTTAAAAATTAAGAAAACAAGATCAACAGGGGTAGTTAAACTGTGCAGGGCTTTTTTCATGGCAGCAACCGGTGTTAAAAACTACAGATTGTTTACATTATGTAAGATTGTTGACTCAGGAGACTGTCCCATAGAGCGAAGAGGAGGGTCCCATATGGGAATATGGGAATATGTCCCATATTTCAACAAAAAGTTTGGACAAGAGGAAGAAAGTACGCGAATTTGTTGGTAAATTGCGTGGCGTCGAAAGTCATTATAATCGAAAAAAATCTCGAAGAATCTATTTACCTGCCCATCTTAGTATTAGAAAGTTACAACGTATGTATAATGAACAGGCTGAAAGTCAGTACCAAGTTGGCTACCATATGTTTAGAAAGGTTTTTCTAACAAAATTTAACATTGGATTTTCGTCTCCAGCTTCTGATACCTGTTCCCAATGCACGCGTCTAAAGCATTTAATTAAATCGGAAAAAGACGAAAAAGAGAAAACCAATTATATGACTGAATATCGAGTTCATAAAAAAGAGCAAAAGCATTTTACGAGCTTTCTAAACAAGAGCCAGAAAATTCCCTGACATTTTGCTTTGACCTGCAGCAAAACTTCTTCCCTTCAACCCTTACCACGCACGCCAATTTCGGATACATTCTATTCACACCAAATAAGCCTCTATTCTTTTTGCTGTGTTGGTATGAACTCCAAAAATCCAACGTTTTATATTTGGACCGAAGATCAGGCTGGGAGGGGCGCTACAGAAGTGTCATCTGCTTTGTTCGATTACCTAAAATCTTTGGAACTGGATAATATAACTCAGATTAGATTGTTCTGCGATGGATGTGGGGGCCAGAACAAAAATTCTCATTTGATTCATATGTTATTGTTTTGGTTGTTAAAGTATTCTCCTGATAATATCACAAAAATTTGTATTACCTATCCAGTAAGAGGTCACAGTTTTATGCCAGCAGATAGAGTTTTTGGGCGACTTGAAAAAATATTTAAAAAGAATCCAACTATTATATCTAAAGAAGAATATATCGGTCATTATGCACAAGTCGGAAGTGCAAAAGTCTTAGGACAAGACTGGAAAATTTTTGATATCAAGGAATTACAAAATTACCTTAACAAGATTGTTGGAATATCAGACTTAAAAAGAATCTGTCTGGAAAAGACACAGATTCAAAAAACTAAAGAAATTAAAATTTTAATATCATGCTTTCAGCATTATCGATTTGAAGCCCAATCCGAACTTAGGCGCTCAATTTTATTAATATAATATATTTATCTGTGTTTCTTTTATTTATATCTATATAAACGTGGACTTTTGTAAATTATTGTAGGTATGTTTAGTTTCATTTTAATTTTATTTTGTACTCAATTTTACATCTAGTTTCGTTTAAAATCCAATTGTCCAAAACGCAATAGTTCGAGCAAAAATGAAATACCTAAACTAGTTAAATCATCCTGAAAATTAAATCCATAAAAATCTGACACAAATTTGTTTGTAGCACCCGATCCGGTTGCAAATTTTAATTTATTTGTCGATGAAGTTATAAAGGAAGCAATTTCAAAATCTCTCATTTCGTTCGATTTGTTAAATTACTTCTGTCGGAAAACTCGCTGCTTAATAGCGATAGAAGTACTAGACAAACAAACAAAAAGATTCAAAGTTTCAGAATAAATATTAACAGAATATTCAACTTGTAAATTGGTAAAAGGAATTCCTTGATAAATTTTACATCTTTTAAGTATTTATTAATAAGACGAATTCCCTAATTGACCAAAAAGATATTTGTGAGGAAATTAATCATTTTCTTAAATATTAAGTTGGAAAATAATGTTCTTTATTCCTAAACTAAAGCTATAAAAGACAAGTTCATGAAAGGGGTGTAAAAAAATGCTGAAAAAACTTAATTAACACGTTCTCCATCCTAATGAAATTTTCCAGTAATCATAACCTCGGCTCCAATAACTAAAACCTCTATATTTCCTATAGTGGGATTGGCGGATTTTTAAAATTAATAGCAATTTGAGGCCAAACTGGCACCCTTTTAAGTTCTTTTGTCTACAAGTATAAAGTAAAGCATTTTAAACGTACTTTCAAGTATATAAAAGCTATCAAAATTTTACCGTCGAGCTGATAAAAATTTTATTTAAAAAAACGTTGTTTCTAAGAGGACGGTACATTCTACACAAGTGCTAATATACATACAGTCCTCTCTCTCTATCACGATATGCACAAGGGACTCGAAATTTTCATCGTTATAAAGAGAGATCATTATAATGTCATGCCTTTTCTAGCCAATCATCCGTTACGTTTTTGTTAACATCGCGAGTCTCACCGCTGATATGTACGTAGTTGATCTTGTGCCGCAGCTTCCACACTTGCTCAACCCACCCTGAGATACCTGGAAATTTTTAATTCCAAGCACAGTTGCAAAAAACTCAGCTTTTGTCCTGACAACAGGCCTAGAAAGTTGAAAATGGATGGAACTGCTGCTGGAACCACTGAATTATAGCGAGATCTAAATCTTCGTGTTGAGGTTTTCGCCACTTTTTCCTGCTGCCACCCTCCATTTCCACTTCTAGACTTTTTCTAGAAACTCTTAGTATGGAACTGGTAAGCGATCATCTGCAACTGGTCGAGTTTTGAATAAACGTATTCCTAAACCAACTATGTCAATAATAAAAGAAATTTGCCATAAATGTCTATTCGCTTGACTCTCGGACCAAAATTGACGCCAATATAGCCGATTAAGCAAATTTGATAAAAATCCAAGGGTACCCTTGAAAAATTTTTGCCAAATTTTACAAAAAAAAAAATTTGTTTAATGTTTTGGTACATGCACTTGGTCTAGCTTATTCCAAACATGTGTTTTTTCTGATCCCTTAACCCCAGTTTGCCGGAAAAGAGGAAAAATCGAATTAAAAAATCATCAGATTTTTCGATTTTCCGGCAAAACGGTGCATAATTTCTAGTCACATGTTTATTTTTTTTTAAACAGCAAGTCGCCCTTAATCGAAATAGTTCAAATTTCAAACAAAATATTCACTTTTAATTTAGACGAAATTTTCAGCATATAGAGACATCCAAGTGGAAATTTTTATTACGAACCGTTCGATGTAGAAAAATTCTGAGTATGGCAGAAGAAGTAGCGGCCAATTTTATGTAATAATGTCCAATTATGTAAGAAATGTCTATTCGCTTGACTTTCGGACCAAAATTGACGCCAATATAGCCGATTAACGAAATTTGATAAAAATCCAATGGTCTACAGTTTTTTCGATTTTCCGGCAAAACGGTGCATAATTTCTGGCCACGTGCTAAAATTTTTTTAATCAGCAAGTCACCCTTAATCGAAATAATTCAAATTTTAAACAAAATATAAACTTTAAATTTTCACGAAATTTTCAGCAAATACAGACATCCAAGTGGAAATTTTTCTCACGAACCGTTAGATGTAGGAAAATTCTAAGTATGGCAGAAGAATGAGCGGTCAATTTTATGTATTGAACAAATTGTTCCAGCTCCAAATCCACAACCTAATCGTCGAACTCGTTGTTTTCACTGTAGTAGAAAAAAAAATAGGTCAACCAGGTATACCTGTCAAAAATACCAAAAATTTGTGTGCTTAGAACACGCAAAATGCATTTGCTCCGACTGAATACAGGATGGTATTTCCGAAGAAAGCAGCGAGGCTTGATTTAATTACAGCTCAAACATTTGTTCTTTATTTAGTATATAGTTAATTTCTTAGAAATAGTTTTTCATATTTGTATAACTTAAGTATTTATGTTTCATTGTACTTAAAATTAAAAAACATATATCTGTTAACTTTTATTTTCAAAGCAGAAAGCATTTAAAATATTTGTGGACCTTTTCTGGATTTGTGGACTGCGAGTCGGACGTTACATTTTGTGTAAAAAGTAAAAATATGTCACGTTATCCCTGAAAGGTTAAGGAAAAATAGTTGAATTAAAAAATTAGAATTCCTCATGAGATACTTTGATGGAAAACACGATTTCTATCGTTATTGGTGGTTTGCACGCCAATGTAGTCAAAGAGCGATCGTTAACCTCTATCGGAACGAAGAGCGCAAAAGTTGAAGGTTGAAGTTGGCGCTCTTTGCGTACCTAGTGTATGTCGTGCGATATTCATTTGTGTGCGTGGCGTTGACCTTGAAATTGTTAGCGAGTCCAACAACAAAGAGAAGTTACATTTTATCCGCCAATCAATCCTGGTCCAACATTCTACAAACGCCGGATATTCTAATGACTGCTGAACTCACAAGAACAACGTACTTACATTCATTCCATTCATTAGATGGATGGGTATTACGAGCGAACCGATCCGCAGAAACTGTTTGAATAAAAAAAATAAAATAAAATAATTCTACGTGAAAACTTTTTCAACATATGAGGTAAACATGTTTTTAAACGAATTTTTCTGGCTAAAGTGAACTGTGAATATAAAGTGAACAGTCAAAAATCGTCACTACCCTTATAGACCAGGGAAATAAGCAAAAAAAGTACCCTGTTTGTGACACTCGTCCTACCAGGCAACCGGCAGTTATTTTGAGTAGTATGGACCTCTATAAGAAGAACCTATATGGTGCAAAAAATATTGCGACTGTTCCTGTTTTTTGCGTCGTTTTTTGAATATATTTTTGTAAAAAAAAATTTTTTAACTTTCAAAAAAAAACATTTCGATAGAAAATTTAATTTTAAACAACTTTTCTGTAAATTTATATACACGAAAATTGCGTAGAATTCACCCAAATGCACCCTGGTACATAGCGACAAATTCATCCCTTTCTCAAAAACGCACCCCTTTAAATAATAGCACTCCGCGGTTTTTTCATATTTGGGGGTCCATTGACCATATAATACAATAAAACCCATTTAACTTGTAGTTTCTTTCTAAAATACATAATATTCTACATACAATATTCTATTAGCTTTAATAATAAACTTAAATACAACTTTTAATTAAAATCACAATAATCAATGTAAACATCTAACAAAAAAATGTGATACCTCAGAAGAATCGATAGGTCTCGATTTGTGTGTATTTAGTATTCCGCAGTCGAAATTTTAAATTACCTTTTCGTTTAAACCTATTCATTTTATAAACAATTACGAGAGTACAAAAACATACTAAGTTTATTTTATCCACGTCCTACATGGGGACTCAAAGTTCACCATTAATCTGTAAACAGGGCTCTATAAACTTATATTGGAGGTATAAAGAATATATCGAATTTTAAAATATAAATGAATTTGAAATTACGATTACAAATTTAGAGAAACGAACAGCCTAAGAGGTGTTCTGACCTTTAGTTAATAAATTTTATGAAAATATCGAATATCGCATGCCCACAGTATTTTCTTTTTAAAATATATTTTAATGAAGTTTTGCTGAATCCAATATTAGGATTAAAAATATAAATCAGAAGAAAATTGGGGGGTGGAAACTTGAATGTATGAATTTTATACAAAAAAAAAGTAATTGAACGTGAATATTTATAAAATATTGATCAAGTATTTTCGTTCTCTTTCAGGAATATCTAAAGTGAGTAAGAAAAGTTTTTGAGAAATTAAAAATACAGACATCTCCACATACAGAGGAGTAGTATGAACCAAAATGTGATTTATGATAATTATCTTCCTAAAAGTATTTGCATTAGTAAATTAATATGGCATTCAGTAAATTTGGAATCAAAAATCAACTTCCTCAACACAGAAGCTCCAACAATCATAATTAGTGACCTTAACGCCAGATAGACCAACTGGAATGAACAACAAAAACGGGGGAAAACTAGTAAAATATCTCGAAAACAGAGACGAAACAGCAGTAATCAAGCCAATAGAACCAACGCACTTTCCTGGAGATAACAATCTACCCAGTCACCTAGACGTAGTTTTACTGAATAATTTAGAACTTCAGGCAGAAATTCAGTCGCTGAATTACGAAGCAGTTGACTATAATCCCATCCTACTGGAGTGAAGAAGTAGAGCCTTAAACCTACAAAAATGAAAAGACAAAGTGGCCAACTTTCAAAAGACTAGTCAGTAGATAAATCCAAAATATTCCAACCATACAGAACCCAGAAGAACTAGAAGCAAGAGTTCTATACTTTGAAAACATCATAAGGGAAGCCATAAACAACAGCATTACTGAAGCAGAACATACCAGCAACAGAAGTAGATTCGAAGCTATCAGCTAAAAGCTAAGGGACCTAATTAGGGAGAAGAACAGCGCAAATGGAAGAGCCATAAGAACAAGAGCCCAAGGAGACAAGAATAGAGCAAATAGACTAAATAGATAGATCAAAGACGAGCTCCAAAATACGCAGGCTCGAAATAGTACAACCATGTAAAGTAACAGGAAGAAACAGCAAAAACATGTGTGAAATCTACAGAAAATCCTGGGAAACCAATGTTACATCTACATGACATGAAGAAAAGGGCATAGTACATTTTATCGAAGAAAAGACAGTAAAATTATGAGAATCACCCTAAAAAGACAGTGTTCAATTAACTGCCACCAAGAAGAAGAGATTTACTTTTAAGTGAATGTCAAAGAAGATCACTACAGAAGACATCCCCAAAAGAAGTGAATGACCTAATCCGGACAACCTCGCAAACTAAAGCACTTGAACTAGACCAAATAACCAAACCAGCTCCAACATATCTTCCAGCAAAAGCAGTCGTTCATATGACCAACATAATAAACGCACTGATGAGTTTCAGAAGATTCTTAAATCAATGGAACGAAGCAAATATGGTCACAATCCATAAACCAGGAAAAACAATATTTTTCCATAGAACTACAGGCCAATAAACTTACTATCAGCAGTCAGAAAAAGTTCTGACAGAGTGATACTCTCACGGCTAAGAGAGATAACAGAAAGACTACAGGTCTCACCAGATGCTCGATTCACATTTACAGACCGACACTCAAGCAACCACCAGGTACAGATAGACAGTACACCGAAGCAGCCTTCTCAGACGTAAGCAAAGTATTTCGTAGAGTTTGGCAGGCACAAAAGACTGATCTAATAAAGGACAACTATGGATACAGCAATGCCATGGTAGAGCTACTCTCCTCATACCTCGCAAACGAAAATTAAGGATTGGCATAGAACAAGTCCTATACGAAGTCGGAATTACGGAGGCAGAAGACAGGGAGCTATGCTATCTCTGCTGCTATATAACATATACACATCCGATTCCCCTAGAATACCAGAGGCGCCATGATCAGCCTTTATGCAGACGACAGATTAATAGTGGCCAACACAAACCAAGACATTGTAAAAACAAGGATTCTGTTGTTTCTTCTAGAAGTAAACCTGCCATTCTAGCAGTAGGTGATACCAGTGAAGAAGCAGCAGAAAAATTACAGTCGTCAATATATAAACTCCATAAGTGGACAAAAAAATGGAAAATCAGACTAAACGAGTCTAAATCAATTCACATTAATTTTACAAACAAAAAATCTAAAACATTTCAATTAGAACAAATGATGCCCAAATACCGCACGCATCGACTGCATAATACTTGGGTATCACACTTGATGCAAAGCTTCGCTGGAAAGCCCATATCAAAAAGAAAAGGGAGGAACTAGGTATCCGTTACAAGAAAATGTATTGGCTGATGGAAAGAAATTCAGTTTTGTCCACACACAATAAACAAAACTGATATACAAGCAAATACTGAGACCAGTATGGATGTATGATTGCCAACTCTGGGGCTGTGCTAATAAAAGTAATATCCAGATCATCCAGAGATTGCAGAATAAAGTATTAAAGAACATCGTTGATGCTCCTTGGTACATCAGAAATGTCGACCACCAAAAGGACCTTGAGATGGAAGATGAAAATAAAATTATCAAGAAGATGGCAGGTAGTCACGAACAACGGCTCCATAAACACGTAAACATCGAGGCCATCCAGCTCCTCGATAATACTGGGTTAGAAAGAAGATTCAAACGAACAAAACCATTTGAGTTAGTGTAAAGTGTAGTTAGTGTAAAAGCAGAGCATAGTGCTGTGTTGTAAATTTGCATGTTAGGTATTAGTGCATAGCTGTTAGATAAAATACGACGGCGGCATAGGGTAAGCTCTTAGAATGCATCCTTTAGTAAATTAAGACAGATAAAAATTGATAATCGGTCAGCTTTGACCAGATTTCAATGGCATAAACACAGTAGGTGTTTTATATAAAAAAAAGTAAACCTGCTTTGTTTCGGCAATACTGTGAATTATTCTTTTTAGTTTCTTTGGATTTTTTAACTTCTTGGTAGAAATATGTTACATCTTTATTTATGTAGGCTCCTTCTATGTATTTTAATTGCTTTTCTAGCTGTTCTCTTTTCTTCTTTCTGCAAATTCTTTTAACGTCTCTTCTTCTAGCCACAAAACATTCCTACTTTCTTCACCAAAGCAGTCTTGCCATCTCTTTATAACATGCACTCTTCCTATATACTTTCCGCTGCTTCCAATATGGCTGTCTGTATGGTCTGCCATGCTTTTTTTATTTTCTGTTTTACTGGATTCTCTAGCTTTTTATTTATTTCTTTCTTGGTAATTTAATCTATCTTTGACAGGCTTTGGTATTATGCGTAATTTTTGTTTTAATTTTGATATTATTAGTGTATAGTCACTGTTGGTATCTGTCCCTCTGTAACTCCTGTAATCAACTATTGTCTTATCATGTTTTCTTTCAATTAGGTCACGATTTATCTGACTTTATTTTTCCGACGGGAGAAGTCCATGTTATCTTATAAATATCTTTATGGTCAAAACTTGTGCTTTATATTTTCATTTTGTTCTCTGTAGCAAATTATATTAACTTTTTCCCACTTTTTTTTTGATTTTTTAGGTAAACTTCGTCCCCCTGTTATTCTTCTATATAGTTCCTGTTTTTCGACTTTTGCATTTAGATCTCCAATGAGATCTAAATTGTTTTATCATATTTCTGTATATTCATTATTAGGGTGCTTAGCTTTTCGTGAAACTATGATTTGGTTTCTAAATCCTTATCTTCAGTGGGCCTATATACATTATCTTCCTATACATTTCTGTTACTCTCAAGTAACATATTTGGTCTGATAGTGATCGAAAATCTACCACTGCTTTGTTTACCTTCTCTGGCATCATGAATCCCACTCCAAAATATCTCTTGGTCCCCCCACTTTTGAACTATGTGCTCTTTCCTCTTTTTATTATTTCACTTCCTAGTTGTTTTGTTTTTTACAGGGCAAGGATATCTATTGTGCATTTTTCCATAATTTGCTCAAAGTTTCTTAAAGCTCCTAATAATGTCTCACATTCTATGTTCTTATTTTTATTATTTCCTTAGATTTTTGCCTTTCTTTTGTGCTATAATATTTTTTTGTCTTTCATAGTAGTATTCCTTTTTCTTGCCATTTCTTCCCATTTGTTTTTTTTACTATTAGTATTTAGGCAATTTTACTCTGGTATTTTCTTTTAGTTGTTGTTTTCTTTATTCCATATCCATTCCTTTCCATTTAAGATCAACTTCTTTAAGCCTATTTTTGTCTGTTTTCTTTTTTTCTTATTGTGTTATTTTATCCATTTTTTTATTTCCTTTTTTTATCTTAGATCATTATTTATGTAGATGCGATTTTTATGGTACTTCAACTTACTTTTTTTACTTAATATCTCAATTTTATTCGTGAAGGATTCTGTTTCTATGGCGTTGAATTTTTTTCCTATTTTTGTTGCGTTCCTCTATATTATTTACGCCTGCAGTTCTTGTGATATGAATGTTTCCATGCTTTCTTTTAGTTTATAATCATCACCTGTTTCTATTTTTAAACCACATATAATTAAACTTTTCTTTTTACTTGTTTTCTCCAGTATTCTGGCTTGTAAGTATTTCACGTCATTTTTTAATTTTCTAATTTCTTCTTTATCTGTTTTAGTTGTTTATTGCTTTCCATTTATTCTGTCGTTATTTGCTTTATTTCATTCATCATTTCATTCCATTAATTGTTGCATCGTTTTAATCATTACATCCCTTTTTTCTTCCTTTTTCTCAGTGTTACTTTACTTTACTTCTAAAATATTCATCCTGGTTTCTTGTCTTGCATTTCGTTTCTTCATCTATAACTATTTCGCTTCCTGTTCCTTTGACAGTTCTATTTATTTTCCTATTTTAATAAAATTGGTCACATATTATTTATTATTATTTTAATTTAATTTAATTCTTTTCTAACTTTAACCTAATTTATTCTAAGGTCAAATCTAGATTTTTTTGTTATATATACAGTGTGTCCGTAAAGTATGGAATAAATTCGATATTTCCTAAATTAAAAGCTTTTTAAAAAAAAAATCTAAAACAAGTCGATTTTTAAATTTGATGTTCTACATTTTACAATAAAATTTCATTATACAAGGTGATACACATTACTGTGATGACGTCATCGGCTCTTTTTTTAAATGTAACACTCTGTATTTTAGGATATTTTTAGATCGATAAAAATGAGCTGATTCCAAAAAAGTATAATACTGGGGGTCTAACGGATTTGGAAAATTAATTTTTATTGATTTATAATATTAATAAATTATAATAAATATCTTGAAAGTAATCCAGTAATTAATACATGACTTAATCTTAAATGTTCGAATTGTAACCCTTGTTGTATTTGATAGTTACCCAAACGTTGTACAGATTTTTGTAGAACCTTGTTTATGCTTTCTTGAGAAATATTGTTTATTTCTTTACGAATTCTTGTTTTTAAGTCTCCAATATTTGCAGGTTTCGTTTTATAAACGACATTCTTTAAATGACTCCACATAACATAATCCAAAGGATTGAGGTCTGTGTATGATGTTCCCGCATCCAGTTGGAGTTTTCTTTTGCCCAGTATCTACAATTCTGACGGTTGACCTCGCCATTTAATTTGAATGTAGCCTCATCAGAAAAAATTTTCGGTGGCTGTCATCCATCATTATTTCGCAAAATTGTATTCTTTTATCTGGATTATCCTCGTTTAATTCCTGTACAACTGTACATTTTACTTACTTTATTTACTTTTACGTAGTCTGTGTACCGTTGTTTTGCAAACATCGAAATCGCTACTAACCTTACGAACAGAAGTGTGCGCATCTTCTTCAAAAGCAAGTAGAACATCTAATGTTGTAACATAATTTACAGAGGGACGACCTGATTTGCGTGCATTTTCAACCGTACCAGTTTGTCGAAATTTCTTTTCAATCTTACTTACTGTTGACTGCGTGATGGGTATTTCTGGATATTTATCATTAAATAAATTACACACTTCCATCTGAGTTCGCGATTTGTCTCCATTTCCAATCATCATGAGTATTTCAATTCTTTGCTTTAGACTCAAATTTATTTCTACTTAAAATTAATTCTAAGCAATAATACAGAACATTCACGAATTAATACAATTATTGTACTACTTAATTGTTATTGAACGTTACTAAAAATAATTACAGTTTACCAAAAACTAGAAGTAGGCTACTTTTTTGCAACTGATAATAAATAATTTATTTTCTAAGAGCATATCTTTCAAATTATATCCATTAGACTCGAGTATTATACTTTTTTGAAATCAGCTCATTTTTATCGATCTAAAAATGTTCTAAAATACAGGGTGATACATTAAAAAAAAGAGCCGATTACGTCATCACTGTAATGTGTATCACCTTGTATAATGAAATTTTATTGTAAAATGTTGAACATTAAATTGAAAATCGACGTGTTTTAGAATTTTTTACAAATGCTTTTCATTTAGATATATCTATATATATATATATATATATATATATATATATATATATATATATATATATATATATATATATAAATATATATAAATATATATATATATATATATATATATATATATATATATATATATATATATATATATATATATGTGTATATATGTACACTTCATTACATTCAAAAACGTCAGGAATATTTATTTTACTTTTTCGATTGCAAGTAAAAGGTCTATATAACTACCAAAGCTGAAATAAAAACAATTACTTTTCCCACGAACGAGGGACTTGGACATGTAAATTCACGTTTTCCATCCGTTTAAAAATCGAATTCGCTACACTTAATCTTTTATTTTCCTTGACAGCGGTTGCCATAATGGTCCATTGTTTTGGTTGAACCGGCAGTCGTTTACTCAACTCTCATGTCCATCGTTATGGATGGTTAGACACTGGAAGTACAAGGTTAGGCGCTGAACTCGATTTCGTACTTTTATACTCAGCTTGGTTGATCTTGATGACCACCCGTTCGAAAATAAATATTCCGCTTTGTGCGAATAATTTTATTTATTTATAATTTACTAAATAGTAATGTATTTCTGTAATAAGTCTTTATCTGTGCAAACTATAATAAATATAATATAACAGTAATACAATAAATGAAAATACTATAATCTGAAATAACAAATTTTATTAATAAAGAAGTGAAAGTAAACAGACACATTGACTGCTAGAAGATACACTGCGAAAAGAAATCATATAATGAAAGAATAAGTCCTTAAACACAAGCATAAATAAAAGAGAGGAGAAAAATCCAAAGTAATAGAAGCAAAGAACATCACTAACTTAGAGGAATAAGTAAAAGAATACAAAAATCTATTAGCATGGACAACTTAAAGCATAAAATAAAATAAATCCAACAAAAGATTGAAAATAACAAGAGTCTCAAAGTTCTAAGATTGACAATTCTAAGAGAAAATTGACAAATGACAAATAAATAATGAAATCAGATGATAAAGGATGGAAATATCATCACCAATAAAGATGAATTACTTGGGGTAGTAGAATATTGCTGATTTCTGTACAGAATTATACAAAAGTCAACAAAACCATGATGAGCAACTAAAAGAAAAGTTAGAAAATGCAGAGAAAAGATTAGTCAAGCAAGGATCGAAATTGATGCATTGATGCCTGATATATCAATAGACGAAGGTCATAAAATGACCTTCTTTGTTGCTACTTTCTTCTTCCACTACATAATGTTGGTCAGCAACACTATTATCGGAATCGTGGTATGGATCACTTTCACCAGAAAATTCAGTAAAATTAGCACTTTTTTGTGGAGCGCTATACACGCTGCACTTTACAAACGAGGAAAATGTGAGGTTAGAACTTCCTCAGCCTTGGGCGCAAAAACCGGTCATGTGAATCACATAGACGTTATTTTACATTGAGTTTCTTACACAGTACGTGTACGGGTTTTGCTCCAAACTGCGTTGAGTTAGTTTTAAAGACAAGAAAAGCCATAAACTCAATTTCGTCAAAAATGGCCTTTGACTGGTTTTTGCAACAAACCCTTCAATTTTGAAAATACATAACCCCTACAACAACTTTCGCGGTTATATTCTTTTTACACGATTCTTAACTATTTTTTTTTTTTTTTTGAAAACGATTGCCGGAGTGAAAATCGAGATATATTCGTTAAAATGTAATTTTATTTACAATCAATTGTGGCTTAATCCCATATAAACATAGTATTTAACTTATACCTACCAGAAGAAAACAGTTTCAGAACCTTATAAGACGTATTCGCGTTATTTTGTATTTTTAAAAAATAGGTCCTGTGATGCTTTAAAACTGAATTTCGCGTTTATATATAATTGACAGATACCATGGATTAGCCAATTAACTTTTCATTGGCGATATATATTCTTAAGCGGACGTTAAATCGACAGATGAAACAGAAACAGCGTCTGTAAATCTACCCTTTACGTTAATAAAGTTCGGTGGTGGATTTACAAACAACTGCGTTCAGGAAATTAATGACGGCAATTTGTCATTCGCTCTATTTCCACGCTACTTATTAAATCTTCCAACAAGATACAATTTATTTTACTTAATTACTGTACTAAATGAAAAGGAAACACTTGACAGAGGTCACTTTCTGGCGAAGAAATATATATCTTCTTGAGTGTATATATAAATTTGGCAACAGATTTCTGTTAAGACTAATATTTTGTAATATTTTCAAGTATACTTCATTCACAATTATAAGAACTGACTTATGCAGAATTTAAAAGTATCCCGCTGATAAAGTCGAAGCCATAAAGGGATTTACCTCTTCAGGTAAATAGTAAAAAGGGCCAGCTTAACGAATTTTATATTTTATTTGTCATTTACATTACATATTTAATTTAAATAAATATCTAGATAATTAAGGGAAAAAATATATAAACTGATGGAGTATTAGAATTAATTAATTATTATATTTTCTGTCTCGATTCTTTATTAAATATATTAAATATATCCAAATTTTGAAAGTCATAAACAATCTTTGTTTTGTTAAAAAAATTGCAAGTGAAATAATAAAATGGTGAAGTAAAAATTAAAATGAATTAATGTAGATATATACATATAGCTAAATATGATTATATTTTATACTTCATGAAAGGAAAGAAGTGTTTTAATTGTTAGTAAGGTATAAAGTATGTCTGCAAAAGTTGGCAACAAATGGGAAATTTCTTTATTATTAATTTCATGAAAAAAACTATTCTTCATAAACATTTCTGCATTTCATAGAAATCAATAATCAATAATCAAATTTATAAAAGTTTAAGTGGTATACACCGAAAATCAAAAATATTGATTTATGCTTAAAAGTGAAGTGCTTTTAAATTTAGGTGCAGCATAAAATGTTATTTTAATTTGGTTGTAGGATTTAAAAATTATTTTTAAATTTAAATTCATGGCCTTTTAATGATGTATCAGTAGGTGCATTAATTTTTAATTTTATTTCTAATTTACCTTATTCAATATACAAAATCAACAAATGCAAAAGTGTTTTTTTATTTACTTTTTACTTTAAATGTATTATTTAATTATTAGAAGGCCATGAATCTAAACTTGGACATAATTTTTAATAGCTACAAACATTTTAAAATTACATTTTCTTGCATATCTAAATTTAAAATCACTTTCCTCTTCAGTATTAATTAATAATTTTGATTTTTCCTATCTACCACTTAATATTTTATAAGATTATCTGTTAATGATTTCTATGTGATGCATAACCTTTAATGAAGAATAATTTTTTTTCGTAAAATTATTAATAAAGAATATTTCCCATTTTTTGGACATGAAATGGAAAACTTAAACATAACAAGTCAATATGAATAAATATGAACCTTTTAAAACGAGTAAATCGGTACTCACCGAAGGGACCTCAGACGTTCAGATACAATTAGCGTCTCTTTGTAAAGTCAATGAAGTCGACTTTACTAAAGTAACAAGACATTTACTTAACACAGACACTACACAGTACTCCCCTGAGTTAGTGATAAGTTATAGTCTAAAAAAATCATTATGAAATTGACTGGCCAGTGTGAAAACTAGTGCCAATAAAACACAAAACACACACAAAACATTTTCTTCGTTGAGACTTAAAATAATGATTAATAACAATAATTATGACCTTAATAAGACCAGTTTTGATATATGGGGCTGAAACGTGGATCTTATCTCAAAATGATAAAAGACTTCTTGGTATTTTTGAGAGAAAAATTCTTAGACTACTATGAGAACTAAAATGACTATCTACAAAGTAATTGTAGAGCCCATTCTTACATATGGAGCAGAATGTTGGCAAATGACAGTAAAAGGAAAGAAAAAAGTTGACACGGTTGAAATGGACTACCTAAGAAGAGCTTGCCGTATATCAAGAGTAGAACGTATACCTAATTCTGAAATTAGAAGAAAAACAGATAGAGTACATACAACTTCTGAAAGAATAGAAACTAGACAGTTAATATGGTATGGACACGTACAGAGGATGGACGACAACAGATGGCCAAAAAGAGCTATGGAATACAATCCAAGTAATAGAAGGAAACGAGGAAGACCAGCCAAGTCTTGGATACAAGGTGTTATGGAAACCATGAAAGATAGAGCCATTGATGAAGACACCTGGAGAGATAGAAAAAGATGGCGATCGAAATGCGGGAAGCGGCAGAAGCTGTAGGATCCCCGCTTATATATATATAAAAATTCTTAGAAAGATTTTTGGGGCCGTAAATGAAAATGGGCTATGACGTCGAAGATACAACTTTGAACTGTATCAGTTATACACCGATCCAGATATTGTGAAATTCGTTAAAGTGCAGAGTCTTAGATGGGCTGGACACATTGCTAGGATGTCAGATCAATACACGAAGAGATTAATATTTTCAAAACCAGAGGGCACAAGAAGCAGAGGACGACCACGAATGAGATAGATTGATGATGTGGAAGAAGACCTACAGATTCTAGGGGTTAGAAGATGGAGGGAAGTTGCCAGGAATCGACAGAAGTGGCGACTTCTTTGTGAGCAGGCCAAGATCCACAACGGATTGTCGAGCCACTTATGATGATGAACAATAATTATGGGAAATTTGTATGTTTATAAAAAGAGTTTTTTGACATTATGCTTGAATGATAATATTTGATCTGATTATATATACCTATATACAGTCGTGCTATGCTTGGCTATTATGCCGGTCCTGGCAGCTTTGGTAGCTGTGATAATTATACAACAATAGAGTATTTACAAGGGATTATTCAGTTTTACAGCCGTTATTAAAATAACTTTTATAATGAGACACTAAATTTCTGGATACAGTATACATATGTATTACTCTTATTTAACATTGTTGGTACAGTTCACACTTAAAAAACGAAAATATATGTTTTGTCTACGTCATCAATTAGGAACAGTTAGTTTTATATAAATCGAAGTAAAATGCTACAGTAAAAAACACTAAAGTAATGACCGTATTTTGATACAATCCATGTAAATATTCTTGGTATTTTACAAAAGATAAAATTCCTCTAATAACAGGTGTATGTAGTATGTACCCATTATTCGCAGTTATTAACTTTATGAAATGGAGAAATACAAATCGGTTATTCGTGCATGAATGATTGTTTAAAATTCGTAAAAAATGCCTTAAACTAAGTGTGCTCTTAACTGGCATAATAAAGGGTGAGATAATGTTTTTTTCTTGTTTCCATGTTTGCTTTATATCTATTGCTAGTGGTGTGTATTTATCTATTTTTTCTTGTTTTTTAGTTTTAATGTTTACGTCGTTGGAAATAGCTATGTCCAGGAAGTAGGTAACTTTGCCTACCTTTAGTATAACTGTTATATCTGGTCTGTTGTGTCCAAATGTTCTATCTGTATGTAATGTAGTATCCCAGTATAGTTTACCATAGTTCTTCTTCTTCTTATGGTGCCCTATCCAATTAGTGGATGTTGGCGACGATTCTGGCGTACTCCTCTCGATCTTGTGTGGCTCTAAAGAGTGGATATAGTGCATTAACATAGTTGTTTTCCAATATTATTTGTAGTTGATGTTTATAAATTTCACCATATTTAATATGGTGTCTGTTCTGTGATGAGTTTGTGTTTTAGTGTTAGAATATTGTGTGAATTAATGGAATCATTGTAACATTTTTCAATATTCACAGTTGGCAACACTGTCCAAACATTTACAACTTCTTCTTCAAGTGTCATCTTCGTTCCGAAGGTTGGCGATCATCAGGGCTATACGTATTTTCGAAACTGCTGACCGAAACAATTCGTTGCTGCTACAGCTATACCATTCCCGTAGATTCTTTAGCCAGGAGTTTCGTCTACTTCCTATTGACCTTTTTCCTGCTATTTTTCCTTGCATAATTATTCGAAGCAGTTCATATCTTTCGCCTCTTGTAATGTGTCCCAAGTATTGCAGTTTTCGTTTTTTGATCGTAAATATGATTTCCTTTTCTTTATTCATTCTTCTCAAGACCTCGACATTTGTGACTCTCTCGGTCCATGATATTCTCAGGATTCTGCGATACATCCACAGTTCAAATGCTTCTAATTTTTTGGTATCAATCTTTTGCAACGTCCATGACTCCATTCCGTAGAACAGCACAGAAAGTACGTAACATCTCATCAGGCGAAGTTTCATTTCAAGGCTCAAATCTCTTCCGCAGAACACTCTCTTCATTTTAGTGAATATGGATCTGGCTTTTTCTATTCTTATTTTGATTTCTGCTGAGCTATCGTTGTCTTCATTTATAAAAGTGCCTAAATATTTGTATTTGCTAACTCGATCAATAATTTCATTGTGTCAACTGACCAAGCATTAAAAACATAACCCTACTTTTCTCTGCCGGTTATTTGAGAGTGTTCTAGGGCATTTTCCACTCAGTTGTTTTTTACTATTTTGTGTTGTTTTCGGTAATTAGTGAATTTGTTTCGTTTAATTTCATCATGGATTATTACGCCTAAGAAGCGTGAAAAAAAAATCAAGTTAAGTGAACACACTTCTATGTCACAAAGAGAAATCGCAAGAATGTGTGCAGTGAGTCAGGGGGTAGTAAGCAAGATTTTAAAGCGTAAACGTGAAACGGGATCAATTGATGTGAAAAGTTTAGGAAAATGTAGAAGAAAGAGAAAAACAACACCAGCAGATGAAAGATTTTTTCTCCAACAAGATCTAGGTAGATCTAAGCATCAAGTGTAGTGATTCATAACTCATCTGTTCGAAAAATACTTTTGCAAAAGGGCAATGCGTCGACAGAAAAAACAGCTTCGAACTAAACGAATGAAGAAACAAAGGCTATTGTGGGCCAAAAAATACTCTAATTGGACCGTAGACGACTAGATTAAAGCCCTATATACAGATTTAACTCACTTTATAGTTCAGAGACAGCGGTCGAAATTTCGTCCAGAGGTCTGACAATGAAAATCTTCCACCATCTCATATTAATCAAACTGTAAAACATTCAATCAAAAAATCGTTCGGGGATGTTTTTCATATATGGGGGTTGGATCTTTGGTACCAATCGAAGGCATGGTGAACAGCTAAAAATACAAATCCATGTTGGAACAGCGTTTGAACATAGAACTCCAAAAATGTCAACCCCAATGAGGAGCGATTTTTCAACAGGACTCTGCTCCCTGTCGCAAGTCAAAGCAAATGATAGAATTTTTCAAAACTAGGAAGATTATTCTTTTAGATTGGCCCGGTAATTTACCAAACCTCAACCCTATTGAAAATTTATGGGCCTTTTGGAAAGCTAGACTGCGCAAAATCGACTGTACTATAGAAATATAAATGATAGAAGCGATCATTTTGTTTCGAGATGAAATATCTGGGATATCTGGGAGCTGTCAGAAGCTTGTAGAATCTATGCCAAAACGGGTAAAAGTAGTAACTGCAGCCAAAGAGGGACATATTTCCTACTAAATGATGTAAGTTTTCTTTTATAATTTTGACAAAATAATTTTTTTTTCTAAATAAACTGTTTTTTATTAAAACAGCCTATGATTCTATTAATTCGCACAGTACTGTATTTCTTGGTGGAAGGTTTTCGCTGCTATTTTGTGTCTATCTATATAGGATGTAATAGCGAGGAGTTTAGATCCGTTAGTGATATGGTCTATCGTCTTTCGAAATTGGTGACATCTTCTGCATTAAAATTTGTCGTCTATTGTGTTAAGGTCTTTAAAGATATATTTTATGTAGTTTTTAGTTACTAGCTCCTGATCTTGGATTGCTATTATAGTTCCTTCTGTTTATGGTTATAATTCTCCAGAATTCTTGTTAGTCACGTGTATGAGTATAAATTTATTCATAGGTAATTGTTGTATTATATTGTAATGTGTGCTGTGGAGTGTTTTTTGAGACCACTTGTTGTTTTGTCTGATGAAAAAAATAATTGACTGAACCAGCGCCAAGCTTAGCCAACAAATGCACTGAAAAATTGGAATGATTTTGGTGAATATCTGGATCTTGTTGGATCTTTATATTATTCTTAAAACCAATGTTAATATAGAGAACACGGTGGAACATTTTACAAGATTGATACAGAAAACGATATGGAACAAAAATCCAAGCCAAGTGTCAACTATCACATCTCAAGAACTGTATTCAATGCGTGATCCTGCAGACAAAACCAAAATAAATCACGCTACCCTAGACTCAAGACTTTACTAAATACTAATAAAAATAATAAAATACAAAATTATCTTAGGAACTTAACAGCTTCAGAAGCTACTGACTAGGATTTATGGAAAGCTTTAAAAAGATTAGAAATGCCTCAATTTAGAAACCCCTTCTATACGTATTCCAGATAGACACTGGGCAAAAAGTAATAAGGACAAAGCCAATGTTTTTGCCGAAAACTTACAAAAAGTCTTCCAATTATATCCCGCTAAAAATAACTTTGATATTGAAGATAAAGTGAAAGATTTTCTGCAAACCCCATATCAACTGGAACAACCTATTCAAAATTTTATCGTTAACCAAGTCGAAAGATTCATACATATTATGTTCAATCCAAAAAAATTTGCATGATACGACTTAATTTGTGCTAAAATTCTTAAAAAACTTTTAGCTAAGAGACTAAGGCATTTGATACAAATATAGAATGCTGTTTTACAGACGGGGTACTTTCTACTTTTGTAAACGGTAGCCCACATTATACTTATCTCTAAGCAAGCAAAAACTGCTAAGCAAACAACATCCTCAGACCTATTAGCCTACTTCCTGCTATAGCAAAGTTACTAGAAAAATTACTTGTAAAAAAATAGAATCAATTCTAAAAGCAAATCAATTAAACATGCACCCATCAAATTCCACCGAGTAATAAAAAAATTTTATAAATTCTTTGAAGATCAAGAATACTGCTCTACTGGCTTTTTAGATATCGGCCAAGCTCTCGACAAATTTTGGCACGATGAGCTATTATACAAAATCAGAAAAAGCTTACCAAAGAATATTTTTTATTCTTAAATCTCACCTTTAAAGTATATACTTTCAAGTAAGGTTTCAAGACAAAACTACAAATATACACCCAAGAAGGTTTCGCGTGCTTCAGATGAGTGTCTTCTTTTTCTTGTACTTCTTGGAGATCTTTAGATCTGTTTAATTCTGAAGCTGCCTCTGGTTAATTTCCTGGGAGGTAGAATGCCAACTATCCCTCCATCTTTTAGGTGGTCTTCCGGGAGGTCTTGAACCGGGCGGGTTGTTTTCTAGGGCAATTTTTGGGAGTCTATTCTCATCCATTCGTCTTACATGACTGTACCACATTCTTTTACGCTGCCTTCCTCATCTTACAATATCTTGCATTTTGCACTGCTCTCTAAAGTTTGTATTTCTCACCCTGTCTCTTCTTGTTTTGCCCACTATTGTTCTTATATAATAACGGATTTATTACGGCTGTCGCCGCTTCTCCGCCCCCAATTTCCATCTTTTTCTGTCATATGCAGTTGCCTCTTCTAAGTCTCTTGCCGCCATTGCTTCATCAATATCGTTGCGCCAACTTCTCCGTGGTCGTCCTCTCTTTCTTCTTTCAGGAGGGATCCATTCCAGTACTCTCCTAGGCCATCTGTACTCTGGCATTCTTTTAACATATCCGAACCAGATTAATTGTTTTCTTTCTATGTCATCATTGATATTTCTCTCCATTTTCATTTCGTTTCTTATTTGTTCGTTTCTAACTCTCTCCAGTTTCGATCTACCGCAGCTTCGTCTCAGATAATCCATTTCTGTCGTCAAAAGTTTGTTTCTATTAGCTTTGGTGACGTCCCATACTTCCGAACCGTAAAGTGTAATACTTTGGACTATACTACCGTAAATGTGTTTTTTGGTTTCTCGTCGAATTGTTTTTTGCCAGAGAAGAGAGTTTAAGGTACGGGTCGCTGCTCTGCCCTTGTTTATTCTTTCCCTGATTTCATCTGCGCTATTTCCCTTCTTGTTGAAAATGACCCCCAAATATTTGCAGGATTGCACGCCTTTGATTTTGTCGTCTTCCAAGACTAGGTCACATATTTCATCTGTTCCCACTGAGAGATATTCACATTTTGTCATATTCATGTTTAGACCTGCCACCTCATATTCTTCTTGCAGTTTTCTTACCATATAGCTAAGATCGTAGCTGTCTTCGGCAATTACTACCTGGTCATCCGCAAAGAAAAGTGTATATAGCTTGTTTTCTTCCACCGTTATTCCCATGTTTCTACATTTTTTTACCCATTTCACTAAGGATCTGTCCAAATAGATTTTAAATAAGGTGGGTGACAGACAGCAGCCTTGTCTTAGTCCTTTTGTTGTTTGAAAAGGAGAGGTGATTTCTTGTCCCATTTTAATTCTTGCAAAGTTTTGTTCGTAATATTTTTGAGTGGCGTTAATAAGAATTGGGTTTATTTTCAAGTTACCCATTTCTATCCATAGTTGGGAGATCGGTACACTGTCATATGCTTTTTCCAAATCTATTAAAGCTATATGAGTTTCTCTATTTCTCTGCACTCGTTTTTCCATTGCAATTTTTAATGTGAAGATATTATCCATAGTGGAGCGTCCGGCCCTAAATCCCGCTTGTTCTTCGGGTTGTTTGTCTTTGATATCATTTTCTATCAGGTTTCGTAGTACTTTTGAGTATAGTCGGCCTATAGTAGCAATCACTGCGATCCCTCTATAGTTTTTAGAATCCATCTTTGTGCCTTTCTTGTGTATTGGAGAGATATACGATTGTCTCCATTCTTCTGGAACTTCTTCTCCGTTTAAGCATCTTTCGAATAATTTTCGGATCATCTCAAACAGTTTTGATGATCCATACCTAATCAACTCTGGATGTATTCCGCCTGGGCCTGGAGATTTTTTTAATTTCATTCCCTTAACTGCTTCATTCACTTGTTCTATTGATATTTCGATTCTTCCTTCTACTTCCACTTGTTCATTTGTCTGTTTAAACCTTTCTCTTCTCTCTGTTAATAAGTTCTCAAAATGCTCTACCCATGTGTTCTCTGGTATTCTATTTATTATGACTTGGTTTTTTGTCGTTGTTCTCATCGTTTTTATAGTTCTCCAGGCTTCAGAGCTCTTTGTCCCTCCTATATGGTTGTCTAGGTAATGGCATTTTTGTTCCCATGTACTATTTTTCTTTTTAACCACTTCTCGTTTGACTTCTTTATTCAAGTTTTTATATTGTTGTTTTGTATGTTCGTCTCCCTGTTGTAATAACTGTAGATATACTTCCTTCTTTCTTTTTATCTTTTCTTCCACTTCTTTATCCCACCAATATGGTTTATCTACTCTTCGTACCTGTGGCCCTAAGGCTTCTAGCGCTGCGTCTTTCATGCAGTTTTTTATATGTTCGTATTCATCCGTCGTTGATCTGTGTGATTCCTGTAGTTTTTGTGTTAGTCTCCAGGAGTAAAGTAACTGTGTGCTCTCGTTATCTAGATTATCTAAGGTGTACGTAGTTCTCTCTATTTTTTCTCTGTGTTCTTTGTTGATGTCTGTGTGGTTCCTGTCTACGAATGGTGTATATATTTTTCCTATTATCAGGCAGTGGTCCGAGCCGCACTCTGCTCCCCTATTCACCTTTACGTCCTGTACTCTTAACTTAGTTTGTTGTCTTGTTATGAAATAATCTATTATCGATTTTAGACCTCTTGTGTGCTGATACCAGGTGTATTTATGTATGTTCTTGTGGGCGAAAAAACCATTCAAAATCTTTAACTCATATTGTTGGCATATATTTATGAGTCTTTCTCCGTTGTTGTTAACAGTTTCTTCTCCATGCATGCCTACCACTTTACTTTGAACTTGTTTTCCTACTCTGGCATTCAGGTCTCCTCCGCATATAATCTCATGGCTGTTAGGAATTTCGTTCAGGATTTTTCTAAAGTCTTCTTCAAAAGCTTCCTTTTCTTGCACTGAGTAGTCATCATTTACGGCATATACCCCCAGAATTGTTATTTGTGTTCCTCTTAGGAGAACCGTCACTTTAATAAAACGTTCGTTGTATGCTTCCCAAGATTTAATATATTTTTCAAATTTCTTGTGTACAAATATTGATATCCCTGCTCTTGCTCTTTGATCCTTTCCCACTCCTGAGAAGAAATGTAGATAGTCTTTTAATTTTTCGCTTCCATTTCCTTTTTTCTTGGTCTCAGAGAGAATGGCTATATCTAATTTTCGCTTTACAAATTCCTGCATAATTTCTTGTTGTTTGTTCCGGATTCCCTGTATATTATAGATTCCGTAATTCATGGTCCATTTTCGTTGCTGTTTTCGTCTACTGTAATTTCCGTCCGGTAACCGAGGCTCATTGGATATTTTAGCACTGTAGAATTTTCACAAGTGTAAGGTCGCTGGCCTTACGACTTAACCCCCATCCTTGGAGGACCGAATTTTCTGTTGGGGTTTATTCCCCTAGCCGATATGTTCCAGTTTTTAGGCGCCAGAAACTCGCCTTTTACCCTCTCTCGTCTGCTACATAACGTACTCCCATTGTACGCCATGCACCCAGTGGTTACGCGACATGGTATGTCTTCGTGGACGTGAGAGTAGGATTTGCTGGCAGAGCTGAGTTTTATTCCTAAAACCTCCAACTCATTCGTTGGAAAACAGTGGGCATTTCTTAACGTTTTGTTACGACAAAAGCATCGGCGGCTTCATGTCGCCCTCAAGACCCCTTACCAGCCTTTAACCACTATTGTTCTTGCCCACTATTATTCTTCTCAGGGGAGTGTACTTAATCCAATTCTCTATGTTATCTACACAGCTGATCTTCCCACTAATAAAAATACAACCATTGAACATATGCAGATGATACAGCTATTATGACATCTCACAAAGATCCTGTCATTGCTTTTCAAATACTGCAGACTCACTTGGATGTTATTTCCTCTTGGGGAAAAACTTAATTAAAGCAAATAACTGTGGCATTAAATGGTCGGTTCTTGCAACAAAAAGAAGAGACAAAATATCTGGGAATCCACCTGGACCGACGATTAACATCGTAACAATATTTGCTAAGAGAAAGCAACAGTGCTTAAAACTTAGCAAATTGTGCTGGATACTAGGTTATCAATCACAATTAACAGTTACCGATAAAATGTTAATTTACAAAGTCGTCCTAAAACTGATATGAAAAATTTAATCGTGTATGACAGCATCAAACTCAAATATCGAAATTCTACACAGATTCCAGTTCAAAGATTATCGTAAAAGCTCCATGGTACGTAACTAACAGTGTTAATACTCGTGACCCTCAAATAAAATATGTCAAAGAACAAATGACACGTCCTGTCCAGCGTTCTGTCCTTTGAGATGTGGTGCTACAGGAGAATCCACAGAATATCGTGGACTGAAAAAGTAACTAATATAGAGGTGTTACAAAGAATGAGAAAAAAAATGTAAAGTCATAAAAACTATTTAGATAGATTCAATATCTGGGTCATATAATGAGGGGCGAGAAGTACGTATTACTTAGATTAATTATGCAAGAGAAGATACAAGGGAAGAGAAACCCAGGACGACGCAAAATATCCTGGCTAAGAAATTTGAGAGAGTGGTTCGGTTGCAGCTCATTAGAATTATTCAGAAGCTTGGCCAATAAAATTAAAATACCGAAGATGATTTCCAACCTCCGATAGGAGAAGGAACCTGAAGAAGAAGAAGTCCAGCGAATGTTCAAAAGGCACCTTTCATGTGATCTGTCTGACAGATTTTCGAACCTTAGTATTGTTTTATATTGTAGTGTTGTGTAGTAGTTAAGTTTCCCAAATACAACCTTAGATATGTAAAAGGAAAGTGTCACTGGACAGTTTTCCTTCATCTCTTGATACTGTGATTTTGAACATTTGCCTACTGAAAAATTTACAGATTGTAAATTAAATGGGATGTTTATTAAAAAGATAAGACTTAAAGAAGCAAAAAATATATAAAAATACAACTAATGGTTGGTTATAAAACCGCTGTAAAAAGAAACAAGCAAAACCTAATTCCTTTAAGAAAAAGTATATTCAGTTTATTTCTTTAAAATATTAATCGATCTAGCAATAAAATGCAATTTCCTTTGTCCTAATTTATAAACGTACTCGTTTTGATAATTTCCCATACTTCCTTTCACCTTTCGATTTTAAGAACTTCCTTTTCACTCTTGACTCGATCCTATTTGTCTTTACACCTACACGCAACTTACAAATTGCTGTTTTTCAAGCATCTTTCTGAAACCCTTCAGAGCAAATGTGATTGCGGAAGTTCGTTTTACCACCGTAATTTTCCTAATTGATCGGTTAAGTGTATAGGTCGGTTGGCAACCCTACTCACGTATCGGCATCGGAAAAACCCTAACCTAATTCCGCCTCGAAAGAAATAAATACTTTTGGCTCGTTTATTTTCATTTTATCGACTCCGAAAGAGAATTACTAGAAAAGGAGCCGTGCTGCTTTTTAAAAGTAAATCTTCGGGGCGTCAGAGGAATTAAACCGATTGCGTAATTAAATTCGGCCACAATGTTTCTTCGAGAGCCCTGAGATGTTTTTGAGAGTGCCATTTATTTTCAAGGTAAAGCAACCGCATGGTGTTAGCCGCGAATTTCTTCGAAAAGGAAATTAGTAAAGTTCAACGATTTTAAGTGTTTAGGGTGATGGGCAAAGTATATTTTCGAATTTAGGCCTTTTCTCATATTCGCGAATTACAGATCATAAAGAAAAGTGTATAATATTCTAAGAACTCAATAAATTTGATTAAAGCAGTGTTTTAGATATGAATTAACAATTTTGACCATTTTGAGTATTTTTGCGCAATACATTGTTTTAAAGTAAAAATACCATTTAATTTTTTTTATTGGTCTTCAATTGATCATACAGCTGTTTATATAAATATGAACCTTTTGGCATAAAAGTGATGGTTTGGTAACCAATTATTAAGAAATGTACCAAGCGATCAATCTATATTGATCACACTGACACTGTCGTTTTTGTTAATGGTAAATACTTTCAATACATAAAAGTGTTCGTTTTTTCAAAAATGGGTAATATAAACGATACTCAGCCAAACCATTAAGAAGAGAAACTACAAATAAAAGTAAACGAGGAATTAGAAGTGATGGTCAATGGAAAACGAAATGTTATTAAAAAAGCAGTTCAGGGGACGGTAATTTATCAAGCTAAGATCTTTTAACACTCGCATTTAACGCTTAATAAGACAATGGGAAAATATTTCCCACTTACTTTGCCGCCAACTTTTGATTGTCGTTGTCAATATACAGAATGTTAAATTTTGTGATAATAAGTATTCGTTTTATGGATAAATACACCAACTATTCTGACAGCTATTCGACGGATCTGACTTTTAGTTGACAATGGACAATTAGATGTTGATAGGTTATGATATTTCTTGCCGCTAAAAGTTGATTTTTATTATAATTTCGCAAATTATTTGGTAAATCGGCTCCAAATATTCTGGTAAGTACATAGTAATTGTATTTTTGATATATATTGTTTGGACAAGCTAAATACATTGCAATTTGTTATAAAAATTCATGAAAAAATAGTGATTTTTATCTTTGAAGTTGGTGGGAAAATTATTCCCCTTGTATAATTCCATAAAAAAAAAAACGCAAAAGTCATGCGTGAGAAACATTAAAATTTCCATTATATTTTAGCATTATGAATTCAAGAAGGGTATTATCAGAACGTGAACTCCTTGCTGCCTTAGAAGAAGATTGGACTAATGTTGATCTCGACTCTGATGATGATGATGACATTTTTATACTATCCCCATCTACCTCTGTTTGCGGTAAGTCCGATGGAGATGTAATTGATACCAGAATTGGGCAATTGCTTGGTGCAGCTGACGAATATATATATATATATATATATATATATATATATATATATATATATATATATATATATATATATATATATATATATATATATATATATATATATATATATATATATATATATATATATATATATATATATATATATATATATTATAAATATAAAATCAAAGTGTTTTGGTAGAACAGAGTTAAGTGGTTATGCTAACTAATTTTACTGGACAATGGACCTCTGAAGCAGATGTTTCAAAAATACCAAAACTTGAGTCTGTTTTACAATCAAATGTTTAATTCACTCAGCAGCCAATCAATATTTTATTTTGAGAATTTCTTCCCATGTGATATAATAGAACAAATTGTTTCCTTAACGAATTTATATGCGTGACAAAAAGACAGTTAAAATTACAAAAACACTAACCAAGACAAAATGAGAGCATTGCTAGGTGTTTTTATTTTAATAAAACTGCACCCTTTACAAGACAAAAATTTATATTGGTCAAGTGATCCTTTTTATAATAATCCTGTTATCTCCAAAGCTTTTACAATAACCAAGTTCAAAAAATTAATAGAAAATATCTATCAAAATGACAATTCAGCAGTTGCAGAGAGAGGTTCACCTAACTTTGACATTCTGTATAAGATAAGACCATTTATAGATATACCATTAATAGATATAAATGAAATTTAAAAAAAAAGCCAATCCTGGAAGTAAATTTTCTATTGATGAATGTATGGTGGAATTTGAAGGACGTAGTTCTATCAAACAGTATATGCCAAAGAAGCCAATTAAGCGTGTTTATAAAATTTGGGCAAAGTATGATGCTATTACTGGCTATTTGTACCAGTTTATTATCTACACTAAAAAAACTGAAGGCATCAAAAATGATGGATTGGGGTACAAGGTTGTAACTGAATTATGTCAAGACGTAACACAAAATATTTAGTCGTTTTTGATAACTTTTTTACAAATTGCAAACTGTTTGCTGTTGGAGTATGCTAAACAGTTGTATGCTATAGGTACACTCAGACATAATCGCAAAGGTTTACCCGATCTTATGAGGAAAAAGCAAACCAAACATGAAAAACTTCGAAAGAATGAATTCTTGTCTTTGAGCAGTGACCCTATAACAGCAATAAAGTGGTTGGATACCAAATAAAACACGATTATTACAACTGCCAATCAACCACATGAAGTACTACTACTACTACTACTATCGGTTTACAGCGTTCTCCGACGCCTTCCGACTCCTAACCGCCATTCTTCTCTATTCAGCCATAGGCCTGGAGGGATTTCTCTTTCTTCTAGTTCTTTTTCAATTCCCTCTCTCCAGCTTTTTCTCGGCCTTCCTCTTTTCCTTCTTCCTTGTGGTGTTCACGTCAAAATCTGTTTTGGAATCCTGTCATCTGGCATTCTCTGTACATGGCCGTACCATATTAACTGTTTTGTTTTTATGTCATCAACTATTGTATGCTTGACTCCCATCATTTCACGTATTCTCTCATTTGGTATCCGATCTCTTCTTGATTTGCCTGCTGCTCTTCTCCAGAAGTCCAATTCTGTTGCTAGTAACAGTTTCTCTGTTATTTGTTTCATTGGCCAAACTTCGCTGCCATATGTGATTACACTTTTAAGTATGGTGTTGTATATGAGTTGTTTGTTCGCTTTAGATATTGTTTGGTCCCACAGAATTCCGTTCATCATGGATATGGCTTTTCTACCCTGTATGTTTCTCTCTTTTATAGCAGCATCGAGTGTTCCATCTTGAGTTATCTTCATACCCAGGTACTTGTATTCATCACAGTTTCTAATTTCTACCCCATCGTCTAATATAATGGACTGTTTTGTCCCTCCAATACACATGGCTTCAGTTTTCTTAATGTTGACTTCGAGACCCCATTTGTTATATTGTTCTATTAGCTTCCGAGTCATGTAACTCAAGTCGTCATGATCCTGAGCAATCAGTATTTGGTCATCAGCGAAACATAAGGTGTACAGTGTAGTCTCGTCATTGAGAGGAATTCCCATGCCATTACATTTTCTTTTCCACAGCTTGAGTGCTTGTTCCAGATAAATTTTGAAAAGGGTAGGCGAAATACAGCAACCCTGCTTTAGTCCTTTCGTGACCTTAAATCCTTCAGATATCCTTGATCCAGTTTTAATTTTTGCAGTCGTTCCATTATACAGACTTTGGACTGCTTTGATAAGACCATGCTTAATGTTGGTTTGCTGTAGGGTTGACCATAGTTTACTTAGGGGTACACTGTCATATGCTTTTTGTAAGTCTACGTACATCAGGTGAACTTCTTTATTGACGGCTGTTTTTTTTTTCAATAACTTGCGTAATAGAGTACAGGTGGTCTACTGTGGATCGCCCAGCTCTAAAACCTGCTTGTTCCTCTGCTTCGTAATCTCTATAGTCATTTTCTGAACCACATGAAGTAACCATGATAAAACGTACCCAAACAGATGGCACAAAGAAATATATATAAAATGCCCAAAAGTTATTGCAGATTATACACCAAACTTGGGAGGTGTGGATCACTTTGAGCACTTATCATCATATCCCATTTGTAGGAAGTCTAGAAAATCGTGGTTGAAATTATTCTTCTTTCTTTTAGATGCAATTGTACTTATTGCATATATTATGTACATAAGATTTCATGATCAAAAAAATACTTCCCACAAAGATTATAGGCTTCACCTTGGAAGAGCTCTCCTAGGTGACTTTACAGTAAAGGCATCTCGACCTGTTATATTTAAAAATAAAAAAAAACCACCAACTTTGTTGTTCCAGACGAAATTCGGCTGAGAAATCTAGGACCATATTTAGCAGATGTTCAAAAAAAATTATACAAGATGCAGATTTTCCTCAACAAAAAAAGAAGAAAAACGGACTAACATTATAATATGTAGTTATTGTCAAGTAGCTTTATGCCCAAAAAAATGTCTTAAATCATTTCACACTGCTGTAGTTAAATTAGTTTTGTCACCCACACATGTATTTTTGTATTTTTTATTAAACAAATTTATTTCACAAACTGTACAAGGATAATTATTTTCCCACCTAAAAACACCTACAAACATTTTTTAAGGAACAACGGGAAAATAGTTTCCACCACTTATTTTTATTATTTTTTTAAATTATTTTTTATTTCAACAAAAATATGTTTTATTTACGTCCTTTGGATACCAAAAGTATATAAACAAACAAATTAATTCTATTTATATCCCATGTCTTATTAAGGGTTAAATCATGAATTTAAGTCTTGTATCAGTAAGGGAATCGTCATATTAACTTAAATATATGGATGGATTTTGGACAAAACATCGTAAGCGGCAAAACGCACATTTTTCAGAAGACTTTTTCTTCTACCAACAATTTGGCTAATACAATAAAACTTTTTAAATTATAAAATATTAGTACATAAAAAACACATCAATTTAGGAAAGAGAAGTGTAATTTAAAATTATTTTATTAAATCATGTAAAATAGCATATTTTGTCACACTTTGTGTGTGTAAATTTTAGTTAAAGCTTGTTGTTGTTGTTAAGCAGATCTATAAGGGAATAGTTATGATTAACGTAAGTATCTTTACCCTTTCATAGACAGTGGGAAGTATAATTCCCACCATTCCATAATGTAATATCAAGTTTACAAGCAGTGTACATCGATTTTCCCACCGTTTGAGGTTGCTGCCACCCAATAGTGATATCAGTAAATCTATAAAAAATTACTTTGAAGCTTAAGTATAGATATTTACATTATCATCCATACTTACGTTTAAATATACGCTGTTTTGACGATTTTTTTGTGCGTCAAAAATGTTCTAGTGGTGAATAAATAATTGTATATACGAAAATTAAGGGGAGTGTTAAGGATTTAAATATTATTTTTCAATTCTTTTGACTTTTATACAGACATTCAAATAAAAACAATGATAAAAGAACGTATCTGAAGTATGCTAAATCTATATTTGTAAGACAAGTGGGTTATGTTGTTCATTTTTATTATTTTATTGTTGAAATGTGGGACCCACATATCATCAGAGATGCTGAGGCTGCATTAGCTTATTTATATTTTTAACCTGATAATGAGGAACATTCAGAAGAAAAAGCAGATGAAGGTGCTTTCGAAGAACTTAAAAATTTTTAAGACAACTGTTCAGATTCTTCTGATGTAATACTGTTTATATGCCTGTTTAAATATTAACATTCTCAATATTTAGGTAATTTTTCACTACCTACATCTCCTTTATATTTTTAACCATCCGTATCGGAAGATAGTAAAGATGCAGAAAATGGTGAGTAACGGGATCAAAACACAGATTTCTTTGACAACTTTGCACTTGATTTTTCCAAAGATTCCAATTCTGCATACGATTTTAATGTTGAAGACAAACAAATCGATTATTTCACCAAAATTTTTGATTTAGATATTTTTGATACGGTACTTTATCAGACTAATCTATATGCAAAGTAGAATTTGCTTAGAAGGGCTAATAAGACAAATCAACCCGATCCATCTAATAATTGGCAAGATGAATCTAGAGCAAGTGAAGGCTCTAATTCTAGTAATAATTATAATGGAAATACATACGCTTCCTCAGCTTTCCAATTACTGGTCAACTGATCCATATTTAGGCGTATAGCAAGTATTTAGTTTCGCAAGTATTTGGATCTAAGAGATATAAAAAAACTAATTGAAAATTTATACCTAAACAACAATGAAAATGCAGTGCCTCAAGAAAAACCTGGATATGACAAACTGCATAAGGTGAGACCACTTGTGGAAAAACTAAACAGTACAATCCAATCTACGTATAATCTCATCTTTATGACACAACAGCTGGAGAAATCAAATAATATATAAAATAATAATTATATCTTGCTAAATATTCATAACAACATACATATAATAAAGTTTTAAATTCAGAAGTTCGAGTGAACGTATTCCTTAAGGGGGAGGTGATTCTCAGGAGTAACTTAATTTATAGAGCTTTCCTGTATCTTATATGTAAATAGTATTTGTTTCGTCGCAGATTAAAATTTAAATTAAATTCAATTCAACCAGCACAATTTTCCTTTAATAAACCCAATACTAACAGCTGACTAACTATTTATTGCAGTTTCCATCAGATTGGTGACACCCAATGGCACTAATGTCCCAATACAATACTTGGTTTGTCAATCTTACTCTCAATTAATATTATAGCTGCTCACTCAATTTGTTATTATTTAGTGTCATCTATTGTGTTTCAGTTGTTTATTATTTTTTTTTATGTTGTTTTAGCTCCTAGTTTAATCCAAATAAGACTAACGTACTGGACCCTGATAATGGAGCAAATATTGTAAGCCTTGAAACCGGTAGCCAAAATTTACCAACTTTATTAAATAAAAACTATATAAGATTGTGAGTATTGACACATTTCCGATATACTAGAATTATGGACTCACATTGGCAACCTTTTCATCATTTCAAAATTGTTTAAAACTATTTAATTTCCCCACGCACATGAAAGGGTTAACAGAAAAAATATTACCAATAATAAGAATCGACAAAAAAGATAAAATTTAGTAGATATTATTTATGTCACTGTGATCTTCGAATCATTTCCGTACTAAAATCGAAAACAAAAGCATGTAATTTTAATTTAAAACGAGTAACTAATTTTTAAATGAAATGATATATTTATTATTTACTAAATGATACCTGTCTATATAGTCACTTTAAGCATTCCAGTAGTTTTATCAGTGTTATAAAAAAACTGACTATTTATTGGTGCTAAATAACTTGTTTTCGGCTGTACTGATAATAGTAACCAATCCGATAATTTATAGACAGTGCTAGTGAAAATAGACCTCCTTCTTTGCAGGTAACTAATTAAAATATTGATACGGTACAGTGGGTGGATCAAATAAATCACATTTGTAGTACCGCCTATATTATTGAATTTAAACAAGTGGTTTTTGAACACTATATTGAATTTAAACAACATTTTTAATTTTGAGATTTCTTTTATATTAACCCTTAACTGGTGACCCTATTTTTAATTACATAAATGGTGACCCTGAGTCTGACAGACTCCTGGCTAAAAAAAGCTGTTTTTGTCAAGCTGGCATCTAAAAAATACAATAAAACAGTTTTTAATATAACAACATTGTAATGTCATTTTTATGTCAAATTTTTAAAGTCATATTCCAAAAAAATTAAACATACAAACAAATATAATATATTTATGTTTAATAATCTATTCTACCCTTGTACAATTTATACAAATTTTTAGAGAACATTGCAAACATATGCATAAATGTGCAGTCTTCCTTCTTAATTTGGATGGACAGATGTAGCAATATTTTCTTACTTCAAGCTTTTCTTTCTTCTTTGTTAGCCATATTTTCGGGAATATCAAGGATACTTCCGATCAGTTCTTTCAGCTGCCTTTGTAATGTTGGCATTTCATAATCTTCTATGCAAATGTGAGGAAACGAGTTCATCGGCCAGGGTTTCTATAAATTTGAATCTAGTCCAATTATTTTCGGGAATCGAAGTAAACATAATGTACCTCCACATACGAATTTATTCCACATACGTCTACTATTTTATAAAAAATAGCCATAGTCCATCTACGTGTTCTGCGGCTACAGGAATATTTTACACACTTTTCATCCATCGCGTCTACACCCCCTTTGGTCAAGTTGTAAAAAGAATTTATTTTTGGTAGTCCATTATCTGCATCTACTTCTATGGAATGATGCACGGAAGAAATTATTATCACAGAAATTATTATTACAGCTTTATTTTTCTTAGTTGTAAGGGATAAAAGTGTTAGTTATTTGGTAAATCCATACAAAGTGTCGCCTTTATTACTATTTGGTTGCGGAAGGAACTGTGGAGGATTTTCTTTTTTATTTCTTCGCATTGTGCCAACGTAAGTGAGTTTATGTTGTTGTAGATGATGTACTAAATCAACTGAACTAAACCAGTGGTCGCCAGTTACATTTCTATTAGTATTGTAAATATGTTTGACTAATCTTATAACTGCTTGAGTATGTACGCTCATTCTTCTTTTTTCATTTGTGAGGCTAAATCCATCTGAACCTTTCCCAGTATAAATATAAGCATTATGTAAATACCCGGTTAGTGCATCAGTCATACATAAGATTTTTATCCCATATTTACAGGTTTTGCTGGGAATATACATTTTAAAGCGACATTTGCCTCTGAAACCTACCAGCATTTCATCTACACACACATTTTTCCCAACCATATATGCATCTTTTGAATTGCTTACAAATAAATCAAAGAATTCTTGGATAGCAGCAGCTGAATTATCCCTTGCTTTTTGTTATCGGTTCGAGGCATCGTCAAAGGCAGCCATTAGGGTCAGGAAACGTTTCTGCGACATAACTGCTCTAAATATAAACCGTTCTTTCCGTCGTAGTAGACAGGTACATCCTCATCATTTGACTTATAAATATAAGTATCAAGAAGCAGTCCCAAGAAAGCTCTCGATTCTATTTCATCAGTATCAGCCAACTCGGATTTGTCTTTTTTATATTGTTGATATTTTGGCCAAAAAGTTGTGAGTTTTTGTTAGTTCTCTTGACAACAGGACTATACATATCTGGTGGAAACAATTTATTAAAATAATAAACGGTACTCGTTGACTTTTCTACTTTTGAATGGATTGATGGGAGTACAACAATATTGTGAGCAGGCGTACAGACGTTTCTAGTTAGCTTCTTTTTACTCCACTTATACCTATTCTTTGCATGGATGTTAAATTATTTTTATTGTTGGTTTTTTATATTGTCCCTTAATTAGTAAGATTTCACTTAAAAAGTGAATGAAGGATTTAAACACTTTTTTTGTGGGGCAGTGTAATCGTAGAAAATTTGCACAGACTTAAATACCCTTTTTTCCCATTAGGTGCATTCAGTTCCACGAGAACCACTAATTGACCTAAGCTTTCTAACTGGCATATGTCGGATGCATTATCCTTTATCAAATCATGTTTACATTATGGTTTAAGATAAACTCAGTTAACCCGGAACCGATATGTAGAGACCTTAAGGTAACCGATTGGGAATCCTCTATTAGAGATTAAAGTTTTCACGAAAAAAAATTGAGATCGGAATCTTTTAGGTATACTATTTTTTTATCAATAAAAGAATTTAATGCAATGACCCATACAGAAAAACCTTCTCTCCTTGACTTATTTTTAATTCAAGGTACATTTTTATTAGCGGTGAATATTAATTCAGCTCGAAGATTTCTTTTTCCTTTCTCGCTATATTAAATGAGGACGGGTATTCAAGACCAGCGTTTTTTATTGATTCGCCGAAGGAATAAATTAAAATTAGGTAGATAAAGCTTTAAAATTTCTCTCAGATTTATGGAATAGATTTAAAGTATGATTTACGCCGGGTTTAAATGGCCACTTGTAAATCCACGACGCTTCTCACATTAACGTTTTCACAAATTTCCCGGTCGTAGAATAATGCATTTATTCATAAGGAAAAAGGGTAAGTCCGTTATGTATATGAAGTTTCAGATTTTTATAACTATTTATGAAATTGGCGGTTATTTAGTGAAAATTCATGTTTAGTAATGTAACCAGAGCTCGGATTTCTAGGTAAGAAAAATTCAATAAAAAGGCGTCGATACAGGCAAATATTTCTTTTAAAAAAGGCAGAAATCTTAACATGTAGGCAACATACTTTAAAATAAAAGGTTTTATTTTATTTAATACGAATCACTTATCATGGAAAGATAAAAATGGTGGATGAAATATTTAAAGACACCGAAGTCCAGGTGTTAGTCTGTTGCAATCCGCCATAGTTAGTGGTGCGGAGAGAAAACCGGAAGTTGAAGAACCTGAAAAACTGGAAGTTGTAAAAGAGGGTCCAGTTGCCGATACCAGCATACCGTTCCAGTTCCAGTCCCGACAAGGTTCCAGGAGTAATCTTTTAAGAGGGGGGCAATGTTATGATAAATGTGAGTTACACCGGGTCCCCGCTTATACCTGCTATTGGAACTTTCCAGATGAGGATCGAATAATACACCAGCGTTCCGATCAAAGCCGGCAGAAACTTCTAGATAAACAAATCAGGTATAAAACTGACGATTTGAGATTTAAAAGGACAGTCGAAAACAAGTGACGATTAATGAATTGTTTGCGCGGCTATTTAAATTGTAACCGGTGTGAATGTTTTAAATAAATTATATAAGTGTAAATAAATTAATATTTAAGTGTATCTATGTAGATTAAATAAATGTGTAAATTAACTCATAAAGTGTAGTAAAGTGTAGAACATTTTTATAATTAATAAAATCAATAAATTAGATTTATAAAAACAGTTCATTAGAAAAAACTTTTAGGAAAGTCCACAAGGAATCTAAGTTCCTGTAGTTGGCTGTATACCATATAACAAAAATTTTTATTAAACATCCTTTATAAAAGGTATATAATTTAAAAAACCCAATCGGGCTATATCACAAAACGTTTTCGGAATCCATATTCCATCATGTATACCCACTTAGTCCACTGATGATGGAATATAGATTCCGAAAACGTTTTGTGATATAGCCCGATTGGGTTTTTTAAATTATATACCTTTTATAAAGGATTTTTAATAAAATTTCTTTTTTTTTTAGGAAAATGGGTTTTCATTGGAAGTTATATAAATGCAATTGATCTCTCTCGTAAGTAGATATTCACTATAATTATTATCTTTAACAAAAAAGTAATTAATAAACTCTAAATCTTGAATTTTAATATTTTGTTATGTCGAATCTTTATGTCGTTAAGGTTCATTGGCATAACGACATAAAGATTCAAAAGAACTACTTGAATTGTCAACACATGCGTTCTGGCTAAAACAGAACCTCATATTTAAACTTTCTAACAATCAAAAATTTAGTTATTGCCGACAATTTAAAGTATTACCTCCTCTTAAATGTAGTTACATTGGGTTTTTCGATTAACCTTGGGTAAACCTTTGCGTTTTAAGTTTAAAGCTACCATACACTACCAAAACTTT
Organism: Diabrotica undecimpunctata; assembly: GCF_040954645.1. Lineage (NCBI taxonomy): Eukaryota > Metazoa > Arthropoda > Insecta > Coleoptera > Chrysomelidae > Diabrotica > Diabrotica undecimpunctata. The sequence goes on along the minus strand of NC_092806.1, from coordinate 145,432,864 downwards.
TTTTTGCACATATGTAGTAACAAAACACACCACTATGTTGTTACTAGCAAAGTTTTTTAATATTCTAACTCTACAATTCTAAGTTACGGTAAGATCAATAATGTTTTTAATAGATAATATATGGTAGCTAATTATAATTATATAATATTAATGTTCGGCGAAACAAATGATACTCATTAGAGTCTTTCTTGCAGATTTCCCCAATATTTAAATGTACATTTGATAAGGATAATGCATCTGACATAATATGCCAGTTAGATATCATGTCTATGGTTTTGCTCTTGATGTTCTGAAGGTGGTCTTCATTACCTTTGTTCAGCAAATTAAGTTCAGCAGTGCAAAGATAATCAAAAAGCAACTTACCTATGTTGATTATATCTCCTTCTTCTTCTTATGGTGCCCTATCAAATTAGTGGATTTTGGCGAAAGTTCTAGCATACTCCTCTCGGTCTTGCGTGGCTCTAACGAGTGCATGGGCATCGAGGTTTGTCCAATCCCTTATGTTTTTAAGCCATGAGTATTTCTTTCTTTTGATGCCCCGTTTTCCTTCTATCTTCCCTTCCATAATAAGCTTTAAGAACTGGCACTTGGAATTTCGAAATATATAACCCAGATAAGCAGTTTTTCTTCTTTTTATTATTGGCAGCAATTCTAGTTCTCTGTCCATTCGGTTTATTACTCCGACATTTGTTGTGTGATCTGTCCAGGGAATTTTAAGTAGTCTTCTAAATACCCACATTTCAAAGGCCTCCAATCGGTTCATCACATTGGACTTTATGGTCCAGGTTTCTACACTATATAGCAGTATGGAGTAAATGTAACATTTTACAAAGCGATATCGAAGTGTTAAGTTAAGGCTGCTGTTGCTTAGCAAGGTTCTCATATTAGTAAATGCTGTTCTGGCTTGCTCAAGCCTGCTACGTATCTCTATGTCTGGATCTAGATCTTCAGTTATTCAACTACCGAGATATCGGGTCATAACTTGGGGATCTTTTGGATGTTCTTATTGTTTACTCTTATAATTATATCTCAAAAATAGTATGGTGTGCGGTCGATTCCAATAATATGCTCTGTCTGTTTATTTTTGGTACATTCTAAAAGTTTTTCTTAGTTAGTTTCTAAAAGTGTTCTTTAGAATAAATAGGAAGATATATTGATGCAACAATCATCTGCGTTGTACATCATTATTCTTCCCTAAAACAAACTTACCTCAGCTATCACAACTATGACATTTTAACTTTTAAAAATATAATAGTTTTAGTCTTACAATTTTCTTTTAATATATACTTCACTCCAGGTAATTTAAATTCATTCCGCTGAATTTAATCTTTTAGGAAGGTTTGTTTTTATTCTTTATCAGTGCTAACAATAAAAAGAATATTACTTTCTTTGTAGTCTTAAAACAGAAAATATCGCTCACAATTTATTTTATCCCGGATCTCTTCATTTCAACTAACAATAAAGTAAAACAGTAAAGTGCTACATAACACGAAACGTACACTGTTAAACTGTTTAAAATATAATGATAATTTGCCACACCTATACTAGAGCTAAAACTCTGGTTCAATTATTGGAGGATGTCTTCAAGAAACTGCACTGAGAGGAATTTTTTTTCGTTTATTTACCATTAGTGCATGTTAATATTAGTGCGTTATTTATCAGATTAGGTTAAGAGAATACTAAAGTAAACTCTTGATTTCAAGCAACTCTAGTAATTTAGTATAGACTAAAATTGCTTATTGGTTATTTGTAATCAGTTTATAATGGTAAATAAACGAAAAAAAATTCCTCTCAGTGCAGTTTCTTGAAGATATCCTCTAATAATTGAACCAGAGTTTTAGCACTAGTATAGGTGTGTTTAAATATAGCAACACATCTATGCTGATATTTCAAAGGACTGTCTAGCTCTCTATATTCTTGTGGCTTACTATCCAGTTGATAGACAATGATCTGTCTTCCAGCTGTTCCCACTATAGCCATAGGATAATCCACATTAGCACATTAACACTTTTCTGGCAAGTTAATACTCATCATAGGATTGGGACTTCGAGTATCCCAAAATTTTAGTGTTTTATCCCAAGAGCCTGTCATCAAGCAAGAAAAGTTGGAAGCTTAGTTCCAATGACAGGTTTTAATTGGAGCATCCTACATGGCAACCTGCATAACTTGGTTACTGGTCAAATCCCATATCTTTGCTTGTTTGTCACACCCAGCCATAAAAACCTTCGATCCATCATCACTCCAACAAACATCTAGTACAGGTCCACAAGTTTGCATAGATTTTGGAATACTGCCATTGTGTTCAATCTCCCAACATCTAACGTTATTGTCCCAACTACCAGCTATCAAATAATTCTGGGGTAACGTTCCTGTAGAAAATGCCATAGAACTAATGGAATCTTCTGGTGGCTGAACTACTTCAAAATCTTTCATGGGTTTTGCTGCGCTTGGAGTGGAAGCTGCACCAAATGTACCTAACCCGCCTTGATTAAACATTTTTGAAGTTTAAATATTCTCAAAGGTTTAAAACATACAAAAATCAAATAAACTGCAGTTTACCAAATGATATATTTACATTTATAATACTTTATATTTCTTTAAAGTTGTTTGAAGGTTTTATGTCAGCAGTTAGGAGCGTAAATAAATGATTTGTAATAAAATAAACATTTTACATAAAATTTAGTTTGTTGGGAGCTTTGTCAATTTAATATTTTATATGTTTAGTAATATAGAATGGTGTCAGCTTACTATGTAGTTAAAAGAACATTATCTAGTGTTGCATTCAATTAACATAAAACGATTGCCTAAAGATTAAATAAATATAATAAAATTTAAACAAAAACCGAAGGACGCCTATGCTAGTTTTGCAGGCGGGCAGCTTATACCCTAGCACCGGGACTGCATTTTGCAATAACTTTTTTGTTAATTAACCGATTTTAATTTAGCTTATTTCATTTTATGTATCTTTTTTTCCCAAAAAGTTGTCTGTTGATGACAAATCTCTAAATAAACAAGTTTTTAAGTTATGAGGAAAATAATGAGTTTGACATGTTGATTGTTTATTAAAAATTAGTACCACTAAAGAATTTATGAATTCCTAGATAAGAGTATTTTTGTAATTTTTCATACTACACATTTCAACTGTTATACCCGTCTATACAGATGTGAAGGAAAAAAGTTTATTTTTTACTAACCGGATTGGTGTATAAATGAAACCAATTGCGTCATAAATTCCTCAGTAGAATACAAAGTGATCTGGATTCAAATGATCTATAATCTTACAAATATGCAAAATTATTAGAAGAATTACTGTAATGATCAAAGTTTCTACCTTTCGTTGTAGTTGGTCGTAATCACCATAGAGTATTTTTTTGCGTTCCGATCGCCTGCTACCAGGAAGTGCGAACCAAGGGTTTGGAAGAAGCTGTCGTATTCTTAAAACTATAATATTATGTCTAGGAGGTCTAGCACCTCTGACTGAAGTGCTCTAAATTTTAGGTGTGAAATAACTTTTTAAAATTTTATGTTTAACAGATGATCTGACTATAATTGACGATTCTGAATGGGCTGTTCCGTCGGGGCTGTAAAGCTTTGAACATAACGTTCATGCCTCTGAAGAAATTTAGATTGTACATTGCAAACGCATTATGTAAATTTTAAAAAGGTTTCAAAAGAGGAAGATCAAGTTTGTGCCAGGCTGGTTTTCAAAAAATTAGATATCCAGTAGTTGAACGGCCAAAATGATTTAGCAAGATTGGATTATTATGCACATTGGCCAACACAAACCACAAAAGGAAGATGTAGATATTGCATCAAAGGAACGAGTCGTCTAAAATGTAAAAAAATGTGATGTAAGGCTCTGTCTTACTGAGGAGAAAAATTCTTTCAAAGCTTTTCATCAAAACAAAAAATTGTAAACTGCTTTGTTTTCTTGTCACCATATAGTTGTAATAATAAAAAGTTTAGTAATCTGTGAAGTTTATTTTGACCTTGTTACCATACGATTACATTCTGTAATTTGTCCCTGGATAATGTTTCAGATATGTAAATATCAATATACTATTTTTCAAAGTAAAAACGTTGCACATCAAGATTTACACAAAGTGACGTCACTTGTATTGAAAATTTCCAAAACATCAACGTTAGTGTTCAAATTTTTCTAACACAGCTAATATTACGACACCCATACGAAACTTGTCGATCTTTCATATGCGTCAACATGTTATATAAATCAGAAAAATGTAATAATGATTATATTGTAAATTTTAGAATTATATTGATTAAATAACCAAAAGTATTTGTTATTATTAATAATATAAATTGTATGAAATAACTATTTAAGAAGTTTAATACTGCACAAAATAATAATTTTAATTAAATAAAGTAAACAATCGTACGCCACTGATACGAGAATTCTTTAAATTCCAATGACAGCTTAGCGTTTGGCAAAATTGTTTACAGTGTTTCCGCTTTTTTGGAGTATGAATTTTGTTTATGTTTGATTTCTTACTCATTAGAGTTCACAATATATTATATATTAATAAATTGAATTTATAAGTACATATTTAATTCAGCTTAATAGTTTTAAAAACTAATTAGTGTTGTGTATTGTGTTTGTGCTATACCAAAAACAACTCAATAGTCTGTAGAAAACTATTAAAAAGCTAATTAGCTTTCCTCCTCCTCCTAAGTGCCTTCTCTGTTGAGGTTGGCGATCAATATGGCAAATTTCTCTCTGTTCTGGGCTTGATAAATTAATTCATTTCCGAAACAAATTCAGATTTCTGCTTTAATCTGGAGCCTTCTAAAAATTGCAAGGTATGGCCAGACGATGATAAAGATGTTAATAGAGACATGGGGAATCTAAAATTTGCATTCCACGACATGTCTATTCATCTAAGCAAAAATCCTTAACGAATTTGTTTCTCGTACTCATACAGAATAGATCCGAATAAAATGAAAAAGACAGAAAAGATTTGATTTCACGTTCAAAGCGTCTATGTATCTATTGATACGTATTTCGACTTAATAAGTCTCATCAGAATAGTTATTCATAGCCGTTCTTAACGTGAAAATTAATCTTCTCTGTCTTATTAGGAAGCAACAATAACATGGCTTTGTTATGGACGCAATAGCGACATCTGATAGAAAAATCGGTAAGATAGTTTCGAAACAAATTCAGATTTCTGCTTTAATCTGGAGCCTTCTAAAAATTGCAAGGCATGGCCAGACGATGACAAAGATGTTAATAGTGATGATAATATGTTAATTTTTCATTTTATTCGGATCTACTCTGTATGGGTACGAGAAACAAATTCGTTAAGAATTTCTGCTTAGATGAATAGACATGTCGTGGAATGCACATTTTAGATTCCCCATGTCTCTATTAACATCTTTATCATCATCTGGCCATGCCTTGCAATTTTTAGAAGGCTCCAGATTAAAGCAGAAATCTGAATTTGTTTCGAAACTATCTTACCGATTTTTCTATCAGATGTCGCTATTGCGTCCATAACGAAGCCATGTTATTGTTGCTTCCTAATAAGACAGAGAAGATTAATTTTCACGTTAAGAACGGCTATGAATAACTATTCTGATGAGACTTATTAAGTCGAAATACGTATCAATAGATACATAGACGCTTTGAACGTGAAATCAAATCTTTTCTGTCTTTTTCATTTAATTTATTTCCTTTTGTGTGGGTCCAATCTCTGATGTTTCGTAGCCAAGATTTTTTCTTTCGTCCTATGCCCCTTTTACCTTCAATCTTGCCTTCTAATATTACCTGGAGCTGCTCAAATTCCCTATGGCGCATTATGTGTCCTAGATATGACGTCTTTCTAATTTTTATAGTATTGACCAGATGAGGGCGTGTGTTCATTGCTCTCACAATTAGCTTTAATAGATTATTTTGAACAAGAAATAATGGCGGGACGTTTTCACTATTAAATGCTTTAAAAGAGATAAGTTACAAAATTCACAATATATAATTTTGTATTAAAATGTGTTCTTATGTATTTTAGTGTGTTTTTTATCGATAACTTTTGTACATGATGTACAAAACAAGTAAGAACTTTGACAAATTAGCAAATGTAGACAGAATGATTCATAAGAAATAATTATTAAATCATATTTCTGGTCTGATTTACGAACTTACGAATTTCATGAAAGGATCATGTGACTAATATTGAGTTCCTACGTAGAATGGGCAAGGAATGCGAGATCACTAACAGAATGAAAGAGCGCAAATTAGAATATCTTGGCCATTTTATGAAAAATGAACAGAGATAGGGCTTATTGCAACTCATTCTTCAAGGCAAGGTATTTGGAAAGAGAGGACCAGGGAGAAGAAGAATATCGTGGCTTCAGAACATAAGGAAGTGGTTAAATACGTTTACAACCGGACTATTCCGAATGCTGATCGCCAACATCCGGAACGGTAGGTATCGTAAGAAGAAGAACTGTTCTGATGTTTTCGCAACGCTATGAGATTCTGACATCGTAAATCTTTAATGACGTGCACTCATTTTTATATGAAATATTCTATATTTAATTATACTTAACATTTAGAGACTACTTATAGCAATACATTATTTTTTAGGTCATTTTAAAGTGGTTCCCGATAAAGGTTAAAATATACAATGTTACCGTATGGTTACTTCTTCTTCTTCAAGTACCCCTGTCCGTTGCGAATGTTGGCTATTAACATGGCAATTCTGATCTTGTTTGCGGCGCTTCTGAATAGTTCGACCGATGTGAGCCCGAACCACTTCCTCAGATTTTGGAGCCACGAGTGTCTTCTCCTGCCTGGCCCTCGCTTACTGTCTATTTTTCCCTGGACAATCAATTGCAGTAGACGGTACTTATCGTGTCTCAATATGTGGCCTAGATATTCAAGCTTTCTTTGTTTAATTGTATTCACGATTTCTTTCTCCTTTCCGATTCTTTGGATTACCTCTATGTTGGTGACATGTTCGGTCCAGGATACACGAAGAATGCGTCGGTACACCCACATTTCGAATGCTTCTAGTTTTCTCGTGAGCGTCTCCGTCAGCGTCCAGGCCTCCATAGTTTTAGGGGAAGAGTTTTTTCATATTGCTAAATGCTGCTCTAGCTCGTTCTATTCTCGCCTTAATTTCTGTGGCCTGTTCCCGTTTTGCATTTACGTTGGTGCCAAGGTACACATAAGATTCTACATGGTCAATTAGTATGTTACTTATCCGTAACTGTCGAGCCGGCTGTTGCTTCCTGCTTATCAGCATCCACTTTGTCTTCTTGAAATTGAGGCTCGGGCCGTATTCCTCACTAACTGAATAAACTCTTTCTATTACCTGCTGTAATTCGTCTATGGTACTGGCAAGGATCACCGTGTCGTCGGCATATCTTATATTGTTCGTTAACTCGCCGTTTATTTTTATGCCCTCATTTGCATTTTCCATACATTTATTAAATATTTCTTCGGAATAAATATTGAATAGGAGTGGGGATAATATACACCCCTGACGGACACCTCTTTTGATCTGCACACTTTCAGTGAGTTCGTTGCCAATTTTTGCTCTTGCTGTTTGACCCCAGTATAGGTTTGCCACAATTCGAATGTCCTTGTCGTCAATACCTGTCTTTCGCAGAATATCTATCAATTGTTCATGATTGACATTGTCAAATGCTTTTTTAAAATCCACAAAGCACAAATACACGTCCTTATCAACGTCTCTACACCGCTGTATAAGCACCTGGAGAGCGAAAATTGCTTCTCTAGTTCCAAGTGCTTTCCGAAAGCCAAACTGCGATCTATCAATATTTGACTCACATTTATCATATATTCTTCTATGAATGATCTTAGTTAACACTTTAGTGACATGATTGATCAAGCTTATAAGCCGGTAGTCATCACAGATCTGGGCATTTGGTTTCTTCGGGATTGTAATAAATGTTGACTGCAGCCAGTTCTCCGGGATTTTACCGCTATTGTATATGTTGTTAAAAAGTTCAACTAGATTATCAAGGAACTGTTTATCTGATTTACATAGGATCTTTAATATTTCGCAGGGTACATTGTCCGGACCTGCTGACTTATTGTTTTTTAGTGCTGCAATGGCATCTTCTATCTCCGATTTAAGGATTGAAGGTCCTGTTTCTCCTTCTCCATATAGGTAATCATCAGTCCTGTCGGATGCAAATAATTTTTCGATGTATGATTTCCATGTTTCTAAGATCGTTGATGGCTCCGAGATAAGATTTCCATCGCCATATTTTATGCTGTTGGGTGACTTATTGAATTTCCTTTTGTTTGTCATTGATTTCATTTTTTTGTGCATATTCTAACTGTCGTATTTTCGTTCGTATTGTTCTATTTCCCTGCATTCGTTGGAAAACCATTTTTCTTTGGCTTCTCGAATTTTCGTTCTTATGATTTTGTGGATCTGCTGGTATTTTTCTGCATTTTTATTCTTGAATTTACGTCTTTCATCCATCATATCCATTATCTCATCAGATATGGTTACTTATACATAAAAATACATACAAATGTTACATATACATACAAATCTCATCATACCAATAAATTATTTGTACTTGCTTTCTCTATCTATCAATAAAACGATAAAAGAAACGAACAAAAGAAGTACATACTAAAAATAAATTTTTACTGTGTAAATAGTTGGTAGTTGTGGATTGCTACTTTACGTTACCAAAAACTGCATAAACAGCTATTTTTTCTAGAATGACGGAAACTATATTTTGCCGTATAAAAAGAATAACGGTGTCGTGCAAGGTCTTTCTGCAAGACTGCAACGACAGGAATTATACAAAAAAGCAAAAGGAAACATCCCCAAACATGCAATCAAACAAACAACAAAAGCGTGAATAATCCCTAGGGAGTAGTAAAACAAAAGTACGAAAGTTAAAGTGTTTTTATAGTTCCGTGAGGTCCCGGCAATTTTTCTTTGAATTGCTACGGTGTTTGGATAATGAGATTTGTTGTTGGCAGAAATAAAAAAGCATCTTGGAAGGCAGAAGGACTTCCTGCTAAAATAAAAGATGTGCAATTTCTCTTCTATCGGGCTCTCGCTTAGATAACGAGATTGCTGACAAATATCACGAAACTGGAAGAAATTAGGCAAAAATATGATAACTAGCTTTCTTTGTTTATAAAAGATATCAATTAACAGAAAAGCGGGAAACTTCATGACTTCACGAAGTTATTTTTTTATACAAATTAATTTGTATGTCGACTAAAACCGGGTAAAATTATGTTTGGCAGGTCGGGAAAATTTAATGAATTGATTTATTTTATTTCCATGGCAAAGTGTAGGGTTCTGATCTTCTAAATTTAATCACTTAATTCATTTTGTTGTGAAAATTAATAGATTTATTATTTAAAGTGTCAATTAACTCCGTAATCTTTTATATTGTTTGGTGGAAATGGAACGAACTACAAGGAATTTTACCCGTGATGAGTGTGTTCAAGTAGTGGCAGTGACGTTACATAGCGAAGGACTTAGCTATCATGCTATTATGCGTTTGAGAATTGAATGAGTATAGCCGACGTCCCGGACACGGTACATCGAGTTACTGCCGTCTTTCAAGACCGTTTTTATTAGATTATGCGCATTAACAGAACGATTTACCACGTCAAGAATCTTTTAACGGAACTTTAATGGAGAGTCACACAGAGAAGATTGGAGCGATCCATGTTAGAAATAACACTGCGAGACAAAATAAAAAAACAAAGAGGCCAGGGGAAGAAGCAGGTTGACTGACGTCATCGAAAGAATAGCCAGTCTACTGAGCAGGACATATAGCTAGAATGGGCAGTCTACAAAGATGTTATGAAGACCAAGGGAAGATAAGGAAAGCGTCGGTCGACCACTTACACGACGGACTGACTATTTTAGAAGACAAAATAAAAATTGGATGAAAATAGGTAACCCCAAGATGGAAGAGGTTGGAAACACGAGAAAACGGCCCATATGAGCAACGGATTTTTAAGGCTGGATGATGATGAGTGCGGTTTATAATATTTAACCTAGCATTAATACCGAGAGAAAACATCTTGCAGAACATAACTTGTGTATTCGAAGACCAGGTACAGGAAGGGTGTTGACTATGTAACAAAAAGTTAGGAGACCTCTCTTTAATAGCGAATTAGGTGAGTCGTAAATACAAAACTGATTAGACGATGCTAGGAATTACCTCTTGCTCCGACAGTACATCTGCAGTCTACCGTTGAAAACATTATCTCTTGTACTTTTTACGTAGGAAAAAGCCGTTAAAATAAAAATAGGTGATTGCATTTCTTTTCAATACGAGCTTTACCATTCTTCTATACGTGTTATGTAATTTCACCTCTCATCAGGTATCGTATTTATTAGATGTAGATAAATCACATTTGACATGGACTAATTAAAAAAAACCGCGTATTGGACAGCATATAACACTGTACTGAGGCTACTCTACTTAATCGAAGTTTATCACGCAAACAGTGTGAACGTGAAGATATGTGGAAAAGCAATGGGTCAGATATAGAGTTATTTCGTCTTAGCATGTCTTTACAGCAATTTAGTTTTCTCTTTTTAGATCATATTTTAAAAGCTATTTGATCAGATGGCGCTTAATGCGGTAATGATTTTTTTAGATATGTATGAGTTAAGATCCAAGTACCAGATTAACAAAAAAAAATTTGGCGCTTAATCTGATGTTTCGAAATAAAAACTACAAATTATAATAATATTTTATTGAATTTTTAGCTTTAATACGTATAACTAAGATAAGTCTTCAATAGGGAAATCCAATTATCCATTAAAGCCGTCAATGGCATCTTGAATGCCTTTATTTCTTACAATATTTTCATAGAATTTTCTGGCATCCAATGAAATATGCTCCAATTATACATTATGTCATTTAGTTTGAGGATAGGGACAGGTTTTCCATTAAGCCACAAGACTTTGCAGTTTGGCGGAATATAAAAATTCGTTAGTTCTGGTTGCATTACTTCTGACTCGTTTGCTTATGTCTACTATAATTTTCTTTCATGGATAGCAGTAAAGTCCTTTAAAATACCTCTTTTTGTACCATTTCAACCGTTAATTTGTTTCATTTTCTGCAATTTTGGAGCTTTAATGTTGACTCTTTCTCTCCAGATTCGAAGTCAATGGGCATAAAACTGTATCCTGATACTAGAAAGGTGTTAGGTTCTCTTGCAAATATTTTATTAAAATTAAATGTACCTCTTGTGCTCCTTTTCCCGCTGTGCCTTCGACCCAAACATAGCATGGCCTAGCCCAATTTTTCCTGAATGAACACCGATGAACACCGAAGCCACAGCTGCCTTTTGTAAAATACAATGTGCATTGAAATGCGTGGTCGAGGTAGGTTTTTTTTTTAAATCAAAAGTCAGTACATCTTTATTTTTCTCATTTTTAGCGTTTTGAAAATCTGAATTCAAGAGATTTCGAGCAAATTTTGCTTGATCTTCGAGAATATCTTTCATTTTCCTAAATTCTTTGTTCTATTGCCTAGATGTAGAACTTTAGATTTTAACTGCAAAGTTGTCGCATTTATTGCATGTCTTTCTTAAGTTTTTTTTGCAAATTAATATTGTCATAAAATATGCGTTTATAGGAAGAAAAAGAAATACTATTCTAATGTTCCTCTTTATACAAGTTAAACATTATGTCCAAGGTTACATTACTATTTAAAAAAAAATCGTTTATTTTGGTTTCTACACAACTACTAAATCCACCTATATTTTGAAAATTTGCTGATGTGATCAGTAATTGACGCTTTAGGCATTTTTTAATGGGTCTTTTTTCCTCTATCATCTTTAATGACTTCTTTTGAACCAACTTTAAGTTAAACATTATGTCCAAGGTTACATTACTATTTAAAAAAATCGTTTATTTTGGTTTCTACACAAATACTAAATCCACATATATTTTGAAAATTTGCTGATGTAATCAGTAATTGATGTTTTTTATCTTTAGGCATTTTTTAATGGGTAGCTGTCTTTTTTCCTTTCTCATTTTTAATGACTTCTTTTCAACCAAATTTTTGCAGACGTGTCTTCTTGTATTGTACCTAGTCAACAGGAGGTTCCAAGTCCCGACACTTCAACCGATCCCAGATCGTTATAGAGTTTACACGCAGACGACACTGCAATAGCAGCATGTAGTACAGATCCAGACCTAGCTACAATTTACCTACAAAGAGCTCTAAATCGCATACAAGCCTGATGTATAAGTTGGAAAGTAGCAATAACCCCAGAAAAAACACAGACTGTCATGTATCAGCACAAAAGAGGCAGACCAAATAAAGATGTAACGTTCATCAACACTCCAGTAGAATGGACCAGCCAAGCTGAATACCTAGGCATAACGCTTGACAAAAAGCTGACGTTTACAGAACATGTAAACCAAACGGTCTACAAAGCCAAGACATTAAGGAGTCGACTCTTCTAGCCAATAGATCATAAAAGTAAGCTGAGGTTTAAAACAAAGATCAGAGTTGCAAACAGCATTATCCCACCAACTTTAGAGTATGCGTCTGTACCATGGGGACATTCCTTCAAACAAACAGTCCAAAACTCCATAATCTGAGAAGCGCTAGGAATACCAAAATACGTACTTTTAAATTAATTAATATTTAAATGGGAATAAGCCACAATTAAAGGTTAAAATACATTTATTGACGTTTCAATTTCCACTTCGGAAATTGGTACTTTTAAGGTACGTATATAGAGACTTAAATCAAACGAAGATCCTACAAACAATGGACGAGAAAGCATGCGGGATTTTCAAAGACTTCTGAAACTATTCCAACAGACTATTTAGAGGGTTAACAGACTATGATGAAAACGTAGGGACGGTGCACAGATGGCTTAAAAAACAACTTTCAGGATATATAATGGACCAGCAGGATCTAAGAATATTGAGATAGCCAGCACAAGCGGTAAGAGAAGGCCCCAAAAAACCTCCAGAACAATATACACGGAGTATGTAATGGCAATATACATCTGGGAATGCACACCCCATTTTAAGGATAAAAAAAATACCTTAAGTCATCGCACTAAATTCTCTGTACAAGTTCGACTAAATACCGATGCTTTCACTAAAACTAAATGAATGAGTATAAAAGGCCCATCACACCTTTTATATAGTCGCTTAGGCGTAGGTCCTTATGGCGGACCACATAGTTCCTATCGCAGAACCTGAGCATCGAGACAATGTGCGACAAGTATGGGCTTGGCTAGACCACTCGGATGTCAAGCCGACAAGGAGAACAAAATTTATTTTGCCAAATCGGCGACTGATTGGCCGAGCACACACAAAGTTCGGACAGAGAGTCATCAACTTAGATGGGTGGCCCTCTGTTCGAAACACATTCTTTTTTAGGGACTCAAGTCCCGAAGTCATGCTACAGTAACTTCTATATAGTAAGTATGGTAAATAGGTAAAAAAGCCGATATGTGTGCTACCCCTGCAGATAGGTGGCCTAACCACAGTCATAAGAAACAGAGGGTGTTCCGAAGTAACTTTCAAGATTATAAGTCTCCCCACGTAAGTCACACGTTGGGGAGGGGTGGAGGAAAAGCCTGGGGGTCAGATGGGTACCACTTCTTAGTGAGGTGAGACCGGTTTGATCTTCAGACACGTGGATGCCATTGTAAAATGGTATACACATGCTCCTAGGGGCAGGGTTGATCACTATGTGTGTGTGTGCGTATGAGCCATTTTCTTAGTTATCGTTGTTGCTAATAAATCCATTTTCTGTTTTTTACCGTCGTGGAATGATCTCACTTATCTTTTTGGATACCTACGTAGGTACGTTCTTTGTACCTATATTCATTACATGTGAAAACACACCCATTGTTTATGATGATTTTCCCCACTCAATATCAATTTGGTTTCTGTCAAAGTTTACCTTACTGAACGTGACCAATAGCTGAAATTTTCCTCCTCCATTTTCATGCAGCAGAATTAAAAAAAAATATGACTAATACAAAACTAAATGATCAATATTAACATATTATAGTGAAGGGATCCCGTAAATGTGACCACCAAAATATATTTTCGAACCAAGAAACCATAATATGAAAAGACACTTAACCTTTAATAGATATTGCACTCAGAGAAAGCCATCGAGCATCAAATTCCATTCTAGAAACTCAATTGGTCGATTTTGGCCATTAGTATGTAATAAACTACTTTTATTTTTTAATAAAATTAAAAATGTAATCAACGTAAATTTAATATAATATATTTTATATCTAAATCATTAGTGAAAGGTAAGTAAATAAATTTTATACAACTCCGCATATATGGACTCAAGAGAAGTGTTGATCCATATTATTTCATCACAAATATAAAAGTCTTTTTGAAATTGATTTGAGCGAAGTATATATATCTTATAGGGAATCTGCAATAATTGAAAACCGACAAAGTAACTACTGATCACGAGTACGTGCATCGCAAGACAAATGATCTACTGATCTCGTCAACTCGTCTCGTCTGTTGAAAGTGAAGGTGTGCATAAGTTATGGCGGACGATAAAAAAGGGACGCCATATACGGCGAAATAGCAATTCGCAGTGCATTGTGTCATTAGCGATGAGGTAAACGGACTGTTATTATTGCTTTAAGCCGACAACGAAGGTCGTCCTTGCACAAACCTGATGTCAGGAAGAGTTTGTTTAGCAAATGTGAAAATTGAAAGCAACTCTTGATAAAAATTGTGATTTTACACATATAATAAAATAAAAATAACAAAAACGAATAATATAAAATTAGAAATTACTATTAAATTAGATTTTTGAGAAATATAGGAAACAATTGTTAATTTAATTTTCTATGTGACAATTTTTTTTATTTATTTGTAATCTTTCTATAGCCTTTTACTATATATATATATATATATATATATATATATATATATATATATATATATATATATATATATATATATATATATATATATATATATATATATGGTCTCAATCTGCCTACTCCTCAGTGTCGAGTGACAACCGGTCTTACCCTCTGTGGCTGCTTTTATACTCGATGTATGCGCGGGAACGGTATGCGCTGACGGGGTCTGAACTGACGTGGCCTGAGCGGTGTGGGCGGGAGGTCGCTGAAGCAGGGGTCGCCATGTTGCCGGCAATCGTTTCGCGTCATCGCGCGTGTTCAAGCTGTTAGGCCGTTTTTCGATTTCGATAGCTTCACGAATGATTCTTGATTTTAAGGAGCGGATGGGGGCGATGGTTTTTGCTTTTTCGAAATATATTTTGTGGCCTGTTTGAATATGATGTTGGGCTGGGGCTGAAGTAGTATCAGAATGTTTGACAGATATAGACTGTTCGTAAATACGGTTATGGATTCGTCGGTTTGTCTGTCCGATATATGTACGTGGGCAACTGGAACAGGGTATCTCGTAAACACCATGGTCTTCATTAGGGATTTGGTCTTTTACGGATCTGACGAGATTGGACAACTTGGAGTGAGTACTGAAGATGGTTTTGATATTTAGAGGAAGAAGAGTTCTACTGATCTTATCAGTGACACCTTTAATAAAAGGTAGAAAGATTTTGGGTTGATCCGGCGGCAAGGTTTCTTTTTTGGATGGAATGGGGTTTAGATGTTTTTGAATGCTCTTGTTGATTTGGGTTTTGTGGTAGCCGTTTTGTAAGAGTGTTTGCCTTATTGAATTAATTTCGGATGACCTATGATTGTTGTTGCTAAGTCTTATGGAACGACTAATGAGAGTGTTTACAACTGAATTGAGTTGAGCTGGGTGATGATGTGACTGGGCATTAAGATCTTAATGGCCAGGCCAGCCAGAATCTTAATTCAAACAGGCCACAAAATAGATTTCAAAAAAGCAAATCCATCGCCCCCACCCGCTCCTTAAAATCAAGAATCATTCGTGAAGCTATCGAAATCGAAAAACGGCCTAACAGCTTGAACACGCGCGATGACGCGAAACGATTGCCGGCAACATGGCGACCCCTGCTTCAGCGACCTCCCGCCCACACCGCTTAGGCCAAGTCAGTTCAGACCACGTCAGCGCATACCGTTCCCGCGCATACAGCTAGTATAAAAGCAGCCACAGAGGGTAAGACCGGTTGTCACTCGACACTGAGGAGTAGGCAGATTGAGACCTCAGTGCCGAGAGACAGTTCTTGCAATATAGAACACGATACTGGTACGTCTCGAGTGAGGGGAGTAGGCAGATTGAGACCCCGAACTCGAACCGAACCGTATCACTCTTGATAATGGCTCCAAAATGGGTGCCAAAACGTCGAGTAATAAATTCTCAACGCGGTTCTTCTGATTTTAACTGATTTTTTAAATTTTTTACAGTTTTCTATAAAACAAAAAATTAGTGCATCAGCATTCATTAATCTCAATTTTAAAGCTTAAAACGTGTTTAATAAGACCTTGAAATTCTTTTGATATGCCTACTTTTTACTGGTAAATAATAATTTTCAAAAAATTGTTAGTTGACCATATTAATTGATCAATTTGTTATATTCATGGGCATCTTATTGGAGTTAATATGGGTGTATTAAATTGAAAAGAAAATTATTTATTTAAATAATAAAAAAAACCAACATTTCTATTAGATAGAGATTAGAAAAAAAATTATTTTTTTCAAAATACCAATTTACTTAATCAAAGGTAATTCAGATTTAATAAAACAAAGACAAACTTTAAAAAAATAGTAAATATTGAACAAGTTTTAAAAAGTGTACACTCCCTGGTTATTCTTTTTCATTTTACTCGGTTTTTAATTACAACAAAACCAGTTCATGCAGAGTTCATTTCCCAAGCATAAATTTTTTAAGGTCCATTTCAGTTTAACCGTATTCGTTGCGCTTCCTTCTCTAATAAAAGCACAGTTTTCAGTTTATGTCTCTGCATTCGCACCAAAGTTTTCAGTTTATTTGCCAATTGATTAAACTTAACAGTAAAAATTTTATTTTGAAAAAAATATTATTTATTATTAATATAAATTCTTTTGTACCATTAGCATTGGCAGACATTAAAATAATACAGTGGTAGATGACACAAAAATCCGAACAATGCCATATATTTAACTTTTTTTCTAAAAACCTGAATAGAATTTTAATAGCAATACCCGCAATGGGATTTAATAACAATTTTTGCAATAAGGGCAATAAGTGACGTTTTCTAACGAATGGAAAAGTTGATATCACAAGTCATCATTGAAAAAAAAGACAGAGTCCTGTGAAAACAATATCTCCTAGATCACTATATGAAAATTTAAAAAAGATGCAGTGAAAAAGGCTAGAAGATTTTAAACCTAAGAAATAAATTACAGTTCTACTATTTTTTTGAATTGCCGCATCTCGAGCTTGCTTATTTTTATAAATGAACAAATTTGAGTTCCACGGACTTTTATGTTCCCTAGATATCTCCACAAATTTCACACTAGTGTCTTCAGTCTACAGTCTTCAGTTTATGACACGCTATATAATAATTGGAGTAATAATAATTCACAAACTAAACAAATAATGTGTTGTTATTAAATATCACGTGTTTTGTCAGCGTGACAGCTCTATACTGTGCTAACCACTCGACTGTACTATTCACGTGTGTACACACGGCAAGTGATGGAATGACAGCTCTATACTGTGCTAACCACTCGACTATTCTACTATTTACATGTTTACAAGTGGCAAGTGATGGAAGATAGCAAAAAATGGGAAGAAAACTCGTTCCATAGAATAGGATGGCTTTTTATTTACTCTGATAAAATGGTTGCTGGAACGAGTACTACAAGCCAGCATTAGAATATCTGTTTACACGGCATTTTCAGTACTCTTCCTTAGTAGCTCGTAAGAGTTACTGGCGTCGTGTCAATGGGGTTTAATTTCATGCTTCAGTATATTTTATGTGATCTTTTAATTTTAATTAATTTAATTAAAAAAGAATCTGGATAAAATCCAAATCTAGCTTCGTCGTACAATGAAACTGTAGCCCAATCATTTGCATCCCAGTTTTGATATTCTTGATACTCTAATCTTGCACTGTGGTTGCCTCGAATATAGATGAACATCTCAGTGGGCTTCGACTATGGAAAGTGACTTCATGGAGACGATTTCTTACAGTATCACGGCCTATGATTACCTGATGTACCGCTGCAAGTCACTAACCAATTCAGGTGCTGTACATGTTGATTGACTTCTAGCGGTTAACCCTTAATTGGTATGACTGGGTCAATTTGGACCCCAATCAAACTGTTTATTTAATTCTCAGAAAGACGGGAGAACGCCGCAACCTCGCCTTACAGCTATTCCCCTACGACAACAAGTACATTGCTTACGTGTAGTAGTCGCCCTTAACCTTCCACTTAGTCAGGTGGTACACATTGATTGAATTAAATTTGACCACGCCATACCTTAAGTGTTATTTTTTCGGTGCCTATTTTTTAAATAATAATGGCCAATTTAAAAAATAAAAAGAAACCTCTAATCTAGCAGGGGCTAGAGGAGATTGCTGAACAGTTTTTTGGCAGTGATGACGATATTTCTAACGCCAAAACAATTATTACTGATCACGATACTGATAGTTATCCTGAACTTAGTGATAATGACCAAAGTGATACTGTGAGAAATGATTAAATATTGGCCAGTGATTTAAGTAGTGAGGACCAAAATGTTAATAATGAAGAAGGAACTAAGAGAAATTACTATTATGGAAGAAATAGGATAAAAAGATCAAAACTAGCTAGTGCCTCAAGCCATACTCGTGCATCAGATAAAGTATCACATCTACCAGGGCATTCTGGACCAGCACGAATGCATAAGCCGACAACGCCTGTTGAAGCTGTCAAGTAGTTACGAGATGATACAATTATTGATCAGATTATTGAAAAGAGAAACAAAAAGATTAAGGGATTACAAACAACTTATGGAGGTAATGTTTTTAACTCTCAATTTATAAGCCACGTTGATGAAACCCAAATATTGGATTTTTTGGACTATTTTATTTGGCAGGCATGTTCAAGTCATATGGTATGTCCAGCGAACTTCCACTGGGCATACCATAAGACAGAAAGACGACAGATGGAATAAGATGATTATATACTGGAGACCATATAGTTACAAACAAAAAAGAGGAAGGCCATAAATGAGATGGTCAGATGACTTGAAGAAGGAAGGAAGAGGAGGCCTATGTCCAAAATTGGACAGCAAGGGCTGTATAGATAGATAGATACATAGTTCAAGTCTAACCATGAAAATATAAATTCTCTTTTTGCAACTGATGATATAGATCGTGATATATTCGGTTCTGTAATGACAGCAAAAAGATTTAGTTTTCTACTAATAGCTTTGAGATTTAACGATTTAAATACCAGAAATAAGCGTAATGTAGACGGAGACAAATTGACAGCTATGTCTGAAATTTTTAATCGTTTCGTAAATAACTGTTGTACTAACTATTCATATAGAGAATATATAACCGTAGGTAAAATTTTATTTGGTTTTCGCGGTAAGTGCATATTTATTTAGATTGATTATGAAAAGTAAGCAAGAAAAATATGGACCCAAGATAATGTACCTTTCTGATCATTCGTTCGCACGAATTATTTATTGAACGCTTTTGTGTATACTGGAAAAGAAAACAGAATACCGAATCCCAAGCAGTTATCCATACCAACTCTCAATGTTCTTTCGTTAGTTGCTGCAATAGTGAATTCTAAAGGCAATGTGACTGGGAATATCTGGTTTTTCTCGCTAGAAATGTTCAACAAGCTACAACAACGTAAACTTACTAATAATGTAAGTACTATCAGCAGTAACATAAATGAGTTACCAAATATGTTTTTGCCGAGTAATTAACGCGAGGTTTACTATTCACTCTTTGGTTTTACTAAAGACGTAACCTTGCCTTACGTACCAAAAAAAAAATTGATTAGTTCCAACATTAACCTAGTTTTGTTACTGACCCTGTATATTTTGTTCCTGAAACATCCGTAATAATATAATAATAATAATAATAAATGTCTTTATTAACAACAGATTAAATTTTCTTTACAATGAAATATAATATCAGTAGGGCGAGATTCAGTTTGTGTACCACTGTGCAACAGCGGCACACAACTGCTCTTCCACCTAACCCCCCGAAAATAGGATAGATAGACTATATCTAAATAATGAAATTGTATTTACAATAAAACATAAAAATATTAAGTACATATTAAATTTATAAATTATAAACTATTTACTTTTTTTAATTCTTAAATTTTTAAATTACTGTTCAGCTAACAACTGCTCATAAATTAATCTCTTGAATTTGACTCTAGACAGATTTTTAATATTGTAGGACAAACTGTTAATATTGCAAGCAATTGAATATGAAAATGAACGTTTAAAAAAGGATGTTGTATGTTTAGGTAAAGTGAGGGTATTCTTGTGTCTAAGATTAAGATTATGAACGTCGGTCCTATAAATTATTCGATTGTACAGGTATGGTGGAACTCTCTCTTGAATGATTTTATGGTAAAAACATAAAGCATGGAGTGTTCCGACGATTTTTCATATTTAGCCACTTGACTACAGTGAAAACATGACTTATTCTTTGAAATTTCCTGATGCCAAAAATCAAACGCAAACAAGAATTTTGCAATTTCTGTATTCTCCATGAATCAAATTGACAGCATTGTAAAGCACGTCACAATAATTTAATTTTGATAGTACCAGAGCATTACATAATAATGACTTTGTGGCCCTACTTAATAAATTGCGGCTTTGATACAGTAATTTTAAAACGGCGTAAGCCCGTTGTAAACAAATACTTACATGATATGTAAACCTTAAATCTTCGTCGAACCAAACCCCAAGGTTTTTAATCTTTTTGCTACAAATTAAATTGTCATTTCCTAAGATAATTCGATTGGCATAATTCTCTAAAAATATTTTCCTATGGAGATTCCTCCCAAAAATGATACCCTGAGTTTTTGATGTATTCAATTTTAAACAATGATTTTGAGAAAAAATCTGCAGCTAAAGAAGGTCATGATTTATTGCATTTACCGCTTGATCACACTCATTTGGATAAAATGACATATAGAGTTGGGTATCGTCTGCATAATAATGTTGTGAACAGGACAAAAACACAGAAGGAAAATTAGATGTGTATATAGAGAATAAAATTGGACCTAATATAGATCCTTGAGGCACACCAGTATTAAGATCTAGAAATGAAGAAATATTTTGATTAAGTTTTACTGCTTGACATCTATTAGAAAGATAGGATTTCATTAGATCAACTGCTCTCGCTTCTAGACCAATTTATTTTAAAATAGAGAATAACAAATTATGGTTAATTGTATCAAAAGCTTTTGAGTAGTCAAGAAGAATTAGAATTGATATTTTGTTTTGGTCATAGGCTCTAAAAATATCATCTGTAATATTTAATAAAGCAGAAAGATATCTGGACCTAAAACCGGACTGCATCATAGGGATTATGTTGTTTTTTTTAAATGCGTTTGTAACTGAATATCAATCACCTTTTCCAAAATTTTAGATAATGTAGGCAGTACACTTACTGGTCTTAATTCATTCATGCTTTCTGTATTTTTAGTCTTCGGTAACGGAATAACATGTGCCCGTTTCCATTTAGTGGGAAAAATTGAATTTGTTAAGCAAAAGTTAATGATATGAGTGATATACGGTAGAAGAAAGGGAATACACAGTTGAAGCGTTAATATGTTAATACCATCATCACCAATAGCTTTACTTTTAATATTATTAATAATATGTAAAATATTAATTTCAGATACTGTTTTAAAGGTAAGAGAAGAACTGAGGGAATACTTTTAAAGTTATTTTCATAGAATATTTGTGTATCAATGTCTGCTTTCATGTTTGGTATGACTTCAATAAAGTGTTTATTTATCTCATTTGCATTCCACACGTTTTTAATTTCAAAGTTATTTTTGATTTTGAAATTATTTACCAAATATTTTAAATTATTCCACATATCTTTAGAAGATTGATCATGTATGTTTTTAAAATATGATTTTTTCTCCCTTATAGTCATGGCTGTTACTAAGTTACGCAATACTTTGTAGTCATTCCATTGATTTATATTTCTAGTTAACTTGTAAGCAGTAAGTGCTTTATCCCTATCTAACATTAATTGCCTGATGGTATTAGTTAAACATGGAGCATATTTCTTTGAGATTCTAAAAGTCTGATATGGAACATGTATGTCAAGTAAAGTAATGATATTATTAGAAAGAAAATCGACTTTACTGTCTATATCTGGCAATTCATATATTATTCTCCATGGTATAGATTCCAGATCAGATTTAAATTGACTGTAATTTAAATTTTTGAAATTCCGAGTAGTAATAAATTTATTTGTATTAGATTTGACATCACAACCAAATTTTAAAACAACCAATTCATGATCGCTTATTTCTGGGATATGTTTTACTTCAATAGACAAGATTTTATCCTCAGTAGATGTGATTACATAATCAAGCAGAGTCGATGTGAACTGTGAATATGTGAATATATGTTGATTTTTACAGCAGCTTTATTATTAGCAAGATACTACTTTTTTACTTTTGTACATTTATTTACACAAAAAATTTAAAGATCCAATTTGACCCCGCCACACCTTAAACGTTTTATTTTTTCACCATACCAGCTGAGCTGAAGTTGAAGCACGATCACGTGCTGGATGACATTCGGCTAAACTTTCTGTTCAGTATCACAAAAAGGACGCCACAACACTTTGGGAGACTCACAGCGCTCAGCTAGATTAGTTTGCGGCAGGCCGCCTTGAAAAAGGCCTACAGCCCTATTCGTCACATCCAAAGTTAAATGACGTTACTCAATGATAAAAAACAATATTTTCAATTCACTAACTAAACAAAAAGTTTATAATATATCCATACAGTTTTCCGATGTATTTTTTTTAATTAATTAGATGGCTTTGGTAAAGACCAATTAGCCAGACGATTTTTTTTCTCTTACTATAATAATTTAAAAAAAAAATAAACTTTACAGAAATTTAAAGAAAACTCATCCTTCTTCACAATAACAATGATTAAAGTATTAGTAGTGTAAAAGTTAAGTGTAAGCAGTGTATGTTTTTTTTTTATTTTTACTTTTTTATTTTTTATTTATTTATTATTTTTTTTTCGTCGCCCACTTACAAAATCTAACTAGTTGCAGAATTGCTAACAAAGAGATGGTTAGTAATTTTATATTTCATTTTCCACCTTTTGGCGTAAGTAGTACAATATATTAATATTCTTAAATTTATGGGTAAGCAAATTTTGTTATTAACAACTTCATTAATTTTTCCGATGTATATATATACATATATATATATATATATATATATATATATATATATATATATATATATATATATATATATATATATATATATATATATATATATATATAGAAAAGGAAAAGAAGTCTTTGCTGACAACGTTAGAAAACGGAGCTTTGAGGTTTATTGGGATTTGCAGCGGTGAAATAAGTGTACTCTTTTAACTCAGTTTCAAACTTTCGAAAATGTTTATTTTCATCATCAGGAAAAACTGAAATAAAGTGCTACTGTTAGTAAAGCATCCTCGAAACCTATTGAATGTAAAAGGTTATAAAAACTTACGTTAATGAGATTTGTCTTTCGTGGATGTTCTACTCACATGTGACAATATCACGCACCACTCATTGATTGAGTCAATAATAAAATAATCTATAAATTGCATGGTGTAAAAGACCAAACTTGACAATCATATTTACTTTTAACACATAAGATAAAGACGATTACAAAGATTTAAAACGGCCACGTGTGCCGGCCAACAGTGGAGTGTTAGTTTAAGAGTAGCTGTCATTCCTGGACATGGCAAATGACAGAACTTCTTCTTGTTTTCTTTGTCTTATGTAGTACTACTAAATTACACATCAAAATTTACCAAAGATTGTATTTAGGTTGAAAGAACAATTTTTATTTATTTAAGATGAACAAAAATACTAAATAAAGAAACCTGGAAACTTTACAATGACTCAGATGTTGAAACATCATTGACATGTGAATGTGTATCCAAATATAATAGGTAGGAGTAAATGGAGCTTAACTGATTAATGTCACTCCTTTTGTTCATTGCGTTAGAATTCTGAGCAATGAATGCCATTTCTAAGAAGATCCTATTTTTGTAATTGGTTTCAGTAGCTAAAACTTTGACTGATTCATAATTCATTATGTGATGTTCTTTATTTACATGTTCTGCAAGGGCAGATCTTTCCAGATATAGTCTGCTGTCGCTTCGATGACTGATTAAGCGACTACCTAGGCTACGTGTGGTTTGTCCCACATATACCAAATTACAATTGTTGCAAGGAATCTGGTACACAACGTTGGAACAATCTTTGATGTCACTTTTATCTTTGACTTTGGAATATATTGATCTGGCCGTTAATGAAGTTTTAAAGGCTATTTTTAAATTAGTGAAATCTTTAAAAAGTCTTGTCAGTCTGGGTGTTATGCCCTTTATGTATTTTAATGAAGTATATGAGCAATTGGTACTTTGTTCTCCACTTGTGACAATAATTTGCACCTCATCATTATGGCGTGCTATGTTAGGGGTCAAACTAAATAAGATCTTGGTGACTAGATGTTGTGGGTATGAATTGTCGATGAAAAGGTTAGAAAGGATTTTCATGTTCTTCTGATGGAAAGAAGGATCACTGATTGCTATGATTCTAGCTTTCATTTGTTTGAGCAAATTGATTTTAATTGAATGTCTATGATATGACCAATAGTTAAGGAAGCGTCCAGAACTATGAGGTTTTCTATGCCAGTCGATAATCAGGGAGTTGTTCTGGGTTCTGATGAACCGGGTATCAAGAAAGGGGACTGAGCATAGATCGTCCTCATGTTCGATTGTGAACTGTAATAGAGGGTCATAACTATTAAATACATTCAAGGTTTCTGTGGATCCATTGCTAGGAATAGCTAGGATTAAGTCATCCACATACTTTTTTACAAAGGGAATATGAAAGGACAATTCTGGAATCACCATATCTAGTAAATGATCCATCACATAACAGGCCAAAATGGGAGAGATGGTACCTCCCATAGGGGTTCCTTGTGTTTGTCTGAACACAGTATTGTTGAATGTGAAATAGGTGTTGTTGAATAAAAAAGAGATAAGTTTTTTGAAGTATACTAAGCTGATATTGCAATGAGAACTAATAAAATTCCAATTGTTTTCAATAGCTGTTAAAGCTGCATCTAGATGTACATTAGTGAATAATGAAACTACATCCAGACTGACAATCACATGGTTTTCAGGTAACTGATAGTTGTTAAAGTTGTTAAAAACATCAAAAGAATTTTTTATGTAATATTCATTAGAAAGATAAGCATTGGTTAAGATCTCTGTTAAAAAAGATGCTAGTAAATTAGTGGGAGCACCAATACATGAAACAATGGGACGAACCGCAAGCTGTGGTTTATGGATCTTAGGTAAAGCGTAAAATTTGGGTATAACACCCTTATAGCTAGTTAGTTTTTTCTTTGTAGCTTCATCTATTTGTCTTGCGCCACATAATTCCTTAATGAGATTGTTGCATTTGGTTTGAACAGTGTTAGTTGGATCTCTGTTCAATCTCTCATATACGTTATCAGAATTAAGTAATTCAAGACATAGATCTAAATATCTCTGTTTTTTCAGAACAGAACAGAACAAATGTAATGTAACTGTAGTTACATTACATTTACATCATAGTTACTGATGATTTTCGAAAGCTTGAAACTTAGTTAAAAGAGTACACTTATTTCACCGCTGCAAATCCCAATAAACCTCAAAGCTCTATTATATATATATATATATATATATATATATATATATATATATATATATATATATATATATATATATATATATATATATATATATATATATATATATATATATATATATATATATATATATATATAGTTCTGATTCCGAATTTTCGAATTTTTATGTAAAATATTTAACTCTTAATTTTATCTATCTCGGAATTTAATATTTAATTATTCGGATTCTTTATGTCTATTCCTAAGTAGGAAAATAAATTGCAGGTATTTGGTTAGGATTAAGTTTAAAATAAGAAGTTATTTGTAATAATAAAAATGCGGGTTGATAAAATAATTGATTCCAAGAACGATTTTACAGAATAGTTGGACACTTAGTATAAATAGCAGAGGGATTTTCCAAAAATTAAATTTTATTTGTTTTTAATTTTATATGTTATGTGACTTGTATGTATTTATGTGATAATTTTGAAACCGTTAGAAAATTTTATCTATTTTATAGCAGGTATATTAATTTTTGTAGCTGATGTTATATTGAGAAATTTTGCATATGACATTTTCTATTAATTTTTTCTTTATACAATGTATTGATGAAATTTATTTTAAATATTTATGTATTTTATTATTCTTTATGGTAATCTTACTAGCAAATACAACAGCGGAGATACTGAACCACGAAAACAAAGCCTGAATAAGATTGAGTTGAAGTAAGTTATTTGAACCATTATAGTACAATTCAACTAATAATATATATATATATATATATATATATATATATATATATATATATATATTTATATATATATATATATATATATATATATATATATATATTATTATGATAAGCCTATAGATATAATATATGTCCTATTCATTTTTGGAAAAAATATTTATAGGTACCCACTATTTGCTTGGTCTTTGCCATTTTATCGTTAGAATTGAGAGTAAATTGTAAATATGCACTTATCAAATAAAAAAATCTTACACTAATCATGTTAATTAAATCATCACTATGTAAACAATTCTCGCGATACGTAAAATTTCGCAACCTAATTGCATTTTGGATAAAAGATCATCATCTGCATGCCATATCCTCGATTGTGGCCAGACAATGGCGACCCAGATGTACATATAAAATATTATCTGTGCCAACCTCAACCCCAATTTGCTCACAATGACCATGATATCATCGTGATAATTATCGGAATAAACACGGCATTGTTATGAAAATGATACTGAATGAATAATTTTCAATTCAGAATTGATGAACGGTTTTCCCGGATGAATTTTAATGCAAAGGGTTTAATTATGCTCTTTATAAATTACCGAAGAACTTTGTCAGAAGAATACCGAATCTAGAAATGACTAGGGTAGGAGACAACACACAGTGCAAAATTATATATATATATATAGCTTATTGAACTGGGCTTACTAAATAAATACCAACATTATAAAAATTACATTATAGGCGGACGACTAAGTAATTTTTAGTAAAGGAAAAAACTTAACTACTATGTATAGACAAATTCAATAAGCATTAACATGTTTTCACATATTTCTATATCAAAAGCTGTATGTTTTTCAAAATGAAACCAGCCTCAAATTCGATTTCTATATCAATACGAACAATAATTCAATAAATTGAGTATGTCGACGAAATAAGGTTCCTCAACATAATTATTAATAAAAAAACTATGTTTTTGACCTGATATAAATTGATTACGATAACTAGCATACAAAAATTGAGACGGTGACTACTTAAATCTACTAATAATATACAAATCACTATAAGACATAAGCCTCTCACAACTCCTTACATCGATCTTTATCCTGCACAGCATACTTAAAATTTGTTCCGGCTATTTTTTTAATGTTATCCATCCATCTAATCCCATCAACTCATCATCAACTCCTGGTATTGAACGTTCGACTTCGTTTTAAAGTCCCCAAAAGAAGACCCCTAAAAAAAGTCATGTCTCTAAATCCATTAAAAATCAATGACTTCCAAAAAAAACCTAGAAGAAGCACTTTCTTTAGACCAAGTAGATAGTGACCCTAAGAGCACTTGGATCTATCTCAAAGATGAGGTAATCGAGGCTGCGAAAGACTGTGAGGCAGCGGGCCATAAGCCGTGGATATCCGATAATACGTGGACTATGATTCAACGCCGAAAGGAACATAAAACTAGATACGGAACAAACAATGAATACAGATCGTTATCGAAAGAAATTAGAAAGCAGTACGGCCAAGACAAAACTGATTACATCTCTCAAATATTCAGAGAGATAGAGGAACATAGCTGTCGAAATAATCTGAGCAATTTATTTCAGAGGATCAAACTCCCTAACAGAGAATTTAAATCTCAACCGTGGTCTGTTATAGATAAGAAAGGTAATCTAAAGTTCGCCTTTGTAAAGAAACGCCTAACTAAAGTTTGGAAAGACAGATCTTATTCTTAAAATATCAAGATGAGACTGGTGGATGCCCTTGTATTCTCAATATTTCTATACGTGGCAGAGATTGAATTAAAAGATACAGGGGGCAAAAAATTAATGCGTTTAAGATGTGGTGCTCGAGAATAATGCTGCGCATACCTTGAACTGCTCATAGGACAAACGTTTCCATTCTAAACCAACTCGTGATTAAAAAAAGGCTATCCACAATATGTTTGCTACGTATTCTGAAATTTTTCGGTTATGTGGATGGCAGAGGTGACGGTAATTTGGAGAAGTTTTTGAAAACGTTCCGGGGAGAAGATCAAGAGCACGATCACCAACTAGATGGTTCGACCAAAAATAAGAATTCAGCTGAAAACCATTCTGCCAAGCTCTCAGAGCAGCTGAAGATAGAGACCAATGAAGAATAATTGTTAGGAATATTGGAAGAAATCACGATCCTCAGTAATGGGAAAACGACAAGAGAGAGAGAGACTCATCTAATATGTGGTTTTCTCCTTAGTTGTCCAAATTTGTAAGGTGTATTTTTCCT
The DNA here is from genome assembly GCF_040954645.1 of Diabrotica undecimpunctata. NCBI lineage: Eukaryota > Metazoa > Arthropoda > Insecta > Coleoptera > Chrysomelidae > Diabrotica > Diabrotica undecimpunctata. Next base: position 145,404,024 of record NC_092806.1, on the reverse strand, counting down.
AGCATTGGGAAAGTAGCCTTAAAGGCGGATGTATCGAGAAATTGGTCAATGGTCATTGGTCAACTGTATTAAAGATCCATATAGATATCTCTTGTACATATATCACGGCTTTAACAGTAAGAACTAGTGATCATATATATTGTAGTGCATATCAAATACCGCGGGACCTCCCAGGCCGTTAGCAAGCGAAACTACCAAGTAAAAGGAAAGGACGCGCCCAAAAAATATACTTAAAATATACACCTGAAACAATTTAAATACGATGGCCACACAAGGTAATTAAAATTCAGAAGGTCAGCATAAGCATGGAGGCAGAATATTTTAAATAAACAAATAAAAGAGCATCCGAGAGATTCATGTCAATCCAATTGGAACTATTCCCAGCAAAAACCAACATAGTTTAGGTGTACGCTCCCACAGCAGCTAAATCAGACAAAGTAATAGACGCTTTTTATTATGATTTTAAGTAAGTCCCAAGTAAGTTAACAACTAATTAAGTAACGCTAGTTATGGGACACATTGCTAGAAGAACAGGTACGATGGAAAAACTGATAGTCGAGGGTAGAGTTGAAGGAAAGAGACCTAGGGGAAGATCTCCAAGCCGTTGGGTAGATCAAACAAAAATACTGATTAACCAAGGGTTACATGAAGCCGAACAACTAGCCCAGGACAGGGAAGGATTGAGAGAAATCGTGAAAAAACTGTAAAAGCCTGATGGTGTCACCACATCCCAAAAGGGATTAGGACTGAGGAGGACTTATGGGTGACTTAAATGCCAAAATTGGTATGGGTAGTTATGGTAAAGTAGTAAGGTTATGGCGTTTAGGAGAGTCAAATGAACGACTATTCACTTATTCATATATCATCATATCATATTCATATATATCATTATTTGCTATAAAAGAAGATGAAGAATGTAGTAGTCACTCCTACATTCTCCAAATTACAACACAGAAGTTTGTACTGTACATATAGCGATTATCCGGTGACACAAAATAAAATCCAATCAAAAATCTGATTGACGACGTATTTTTTTGTTTGGGATTCGGTCTCTCAGAGAGACACTCATCATCTGGAGCTCCATGGCCCTCTGAGTCATGCGAATCTTATAACTTTATAAACCTAATAACTTTTTTGTGAGTGGTAATGTTTTAGCTCCATAAGTAAGTACAGGTAATACACATTGGTCAAAAATTTTCCTTTTGAGCCATATGGGTAGGTCAGATTTAAATACATAGTTTAATTTACCAAACACTTACACGATACAGTCTGCACAATATCCCTTCCATCAACAGCAATATCTCGATTTGGCACCAGATTAGTCATTATTTGCGACTTGTTCATATTATTCTTTAGTTCGACCTCCAAGGAAGCGTGATATCATTTTTCAAACATTATTATTGCATCATCCATACGATCGGACGATGTCATCTGCAAATCTCGAATGACTGAGCTGAAAAATTCAGTAATATTAGTTATAAACTTACCGTGGTGAAGATATTAGGTCGGATTATAACCCACTTGTCAGTAAACTTTCTCTAAAGTTTAAAAGAATCCACAAACCCAAGCCTATAAGATATTATGATCTCAAACAACTAAAACATAAGGACATTAAACAAGAAATATGGGGATATCTGAAGAACAATATATCTAATTCAGAAGTAGTTAATGATGTTGAAATAGAAATAGAAATAAACTACTTAGAAAACATTGGGAGAGAAATATTAAACAATTACCTGCGGCCGAAAATTACAGAAAAGAAAAACCATGGATGACCGACAGTATACTAAAGATGATGGACAGAAGAAGAGAATACAAGGGAAAAGACTAGGCCTCTAGGAGAATCTAAAAACATTGTGTGAAGAAATCGAGATACTGGAACTTAACCACCCTTCGTTTAACCTTCACAAAAAGATCAAAGCAGCAGCAGGCTTCTAAAAATCAAAAAGACCGGGACACTTAACAGACTCTCAAGAAAATCCAACAGTTCATGCTGAAGAAATAAAAATAACATGGATAAACAATGTGACAACAACATTTGGAGATATCAATAGGAGTGTCACCATCACACAAAATAAAAAATGACGATACCGGACCACCTATTCTTGACTAGAAGCTGCTATAAACAGCAATAAGGAGGAAAGAGAAGGAAAAGAGCTAAGCAAAAAGAAAAATTTCGCATTGTATGTATCTGGGATAAGTAAATTTGCTTTTTAAATGACGTCACAGCCGTATGGTTTAAATCTAGACATTACTAATTATGGTTAAATTATTTTGTCATACATTTTCTACTTAATTTCTAAATTGTACGAAAATCAACATTATTTTCACCCGTATACGAAAACTTTCTGAACGAACTAAAGGAATCTAACCCACAAGTATCTGACAAACCCGGCAAACGATTATATATTTCTATTGAATATAAGAAAAGAGCTTTTGCTTCCCAACAAATATCTGCCTAGCGACGAGCTCTCGCTAGAGTGGATTCAGATCGAATTTTCCTTAATCGTGTTATTTTGGCTTTGCCCAAATACTGTTATTCAAAGGTTTGAATTCTATTCGATTGTGATTAGGTCGTTTATAGCCTGCCTGCCTGCCACAAGCGGCTATGTGAAAATTGATTAAGCAAGGATGAGGGCTCGAATGCCGGAAATGACGTTGTTGTATTTCAAAATCGTTGGCTGCACCGTTAAGGATAAGGAGTAGCTATTTATCCGATTAAAAATAATATAAAAGGGAGTAAGTAAAGGTGGCAGATATTAATATAACAGAGTGTTATATATCGTTATTTTTTTTTACTTTTTTTTTCAGCGATGTTCAAAAACAATTTTCCAAAAAAAAACCATATAGTTTTGTCTCTCAGTTTTTTCTGTAGTAATTGTACAAGAGAGTAGTTGGTTAAAGCAGTAACAGTTTACACAAAAAATTTCTTTTGATTCAACTAATATTTTTTATATCTTCTTCTAGGAACAAGCAACGATCAGCAGGACAGCTTAACATCGAAATACGAAACCATCTAAGTAAAACTATATAAAAATATAACAAGCGAGTCTTCTACAGCTGGCGCCGCTTCTCGCATCCTAATTTCCAGCGTTTTCTGTCGAAGCAATCTTCAGTTGTTAAATCTCTGGCGGTCATTGCATCGTCGACATCGTCTCTCCAGGATCGTCTTGGTCTACCTCGTTTTATACTTTCAATACAATACTTTCTATTATTGTTTTATAGATTCTTCTTTTATTTTCTTTTGGTATTTTTTTATTCCATAATAGTCCGTGTAGCTGTCTGGTGGCTGATCTTGCTTGGCCAATCCTGGAGTGTATTTCTTCGCTACTTCCTGCTTTTGATGTTATTTGGACTCCCAAGTATTTGAAATTGTCTGTTGGTTTTATAGTTCCCATTTCGATTTGTAGGCTTTCTGTTTTCTCTCCTACAACTAAGTACTCAGTTTTTTGTATATTAATTGTGAGGCCCCATTTGGTATACTCATCTTCCAGTTTTTTAAGCATGTAGCCTACATCACTCTCGTCTTCAGCTAGAATGGCTTGGTCGTCAGCGAAGTGTATCGTGTACAATCTATCATCTCCGATTGGGATGCCCATACTGCCCTGGAATTGAATCTACCTAAATACAATATTGATGCACTGCAAAACGACTCGACATCATTCTTATATAAGCTGCGACTCAGCCAAAAATTGGCAAACCTGATCTACTCCTCAGCCCAGAATACCTATAAAGAGATCAATAAAATCAATGAAGCAGCTTACGAAGCGCTCGGCACAATCCAAAAGAACAAAAAGAATACTCCATTGTGGTGGACAAATGACATCGCCAATGCAGTACACAACAAGAAACAAGCATATCAAAAGTGGCTACAAACAAATGATCCAGATGATAGACGAACATATGCAAGATCAAACAGAGAAGTAAAAAATTTAGTAACTAAAGCAAAAAATATTTCCTGGGAAAGTAAATGCGAAGAACTCAACAAATATATAGGGTCAACAAGATCAAGAGAAGCATGGAAAACGGTAAAAAATCTGAGAACAAACAGGAAAGAAACGAGTAGAATAGATTTAATAGAAGAAAGATCTTGGATCGAATACTACTCACAACTTTTGACTGAAACAAGACCTCAATTCACGAACATCAGTTCAACAACATATGAACTGGAATTCAGCGAAGACGATGAAATAACATTACAGGAAGTCGAGAATGCAATACAAACTCTAAAAAATCGGAAGTCATGCGGACCACAAGGTATACCAAATGAATTATTAAAACATAGCCCACAAGTATTACGGAAATTACTGGCGTATGTCTTCACCTTATTCTATAATGGACACGACTTACCACCGGAGTGGACAAAAGCACATATTAACAACATCTACAAAAAAGGAGATAGAAAGAATTGTTCAAACTACAGGGGGCTAAGTGTCATAAATTCACTTTCAAGACTGTATGGAAAAATAATAAAAGACAAAATTGAAAAAGAGATGGCAGATGTTGAAGAACAGCATGGCTTTCGTGCAGGCAGATCCTGTATGGACAGTATATTCTCTCTAAAGCAAGTTATCGAGAAAATATTAGCCCACAACCTTTTAACTCATATAGTCTTTATAGATCTGACAAAGGCATACGATAGTGTACCACCTTCAATGCTTTGGGTAGCAATGGAAAAACAAGGAATAAGCAAAACAAATATACAAGCAGTACAACAGCTCTACAAAAATATGACGGCAAACATTAAAACTGGAAATAGATTAACTAGAGAAATTCCTATTAGTAAGGGCCTAAAGCAAGGCTGCTGCATAGCACCTACACTCTTCAAAATATATCTAAATGAGGCACTCTCAGTGTTGAGAAGAAAGTGCTGCAATATGGGCATCTAAGTAAAACTATAAGAAAAAAAAAACTTTAAAATGAATAAACACAGAAAAACAGTCAAATAAAAGGACAGGATAGTGCAATAAAGGATGCTTCTTTTTCAAGTTCCTTCTTCAATTGAAGGTTGTAAATCATTATGGCTATGTGGACTATATTGAGCTCGGCTCCAAATAATTTTCGCACCTCTTCATTCAAACCATTACCTTAAGTTCTTAAGCCAGTAACCAAAAAGCTTATGATAAAAATAATCCAAAAACAGAATGGAAATTTCTATTAACGAAACCCACATTGTATTAGAAAATACAACCAAACAATACAAATATTTTAACTAATATACAAATCATAAAACAACTGTTTCTATTTTTCTTTTTTACCTGGTTTATACATTTTTAAGACAGGTTCGTTATCGACTAATCACAAAAAGCAGTAATTTTAGACGTCCAACCTTCAAAATATTTTTTGAACCACATACTTGGATTTAATTCGTTGACAATAAAACATATAGAAAGCATTATAGACGATATCAGGAAGTAATTGGTCAAGTAAATAACCAATTACTTGCTGTAAATTGACTCATTTAAAAGAAATAGGTGGATCATTTAATGAATCATCATCACTCAGAAGTTTCTACTAAAGGATCACACCCACATGGATTCGGGCACTGTCCATGCGCTGATAAATCAAAAGAGAAAAAAACTTAACAGAATTTCTATTTTAACGCCCTAGGACTGGCAGCATTTAGTCAGACAAACCTCAATGAACATAATACACAATATGGAACTAGAAGATTTTAAAAATTTTAGGTCTTTGTAAGATGTCAAAACATCTCAAAATCCGCCTTTGATTAATAGAAAAGGAAACATTAATAAACAAGTTCTTCTGTCAAACTGTGTTTAACTGCAAGTAAAACAAAACAGCATGGGAACTCTGTTCTTGAAAAGTGATTTTTATGATGAAAACCAGGAGATTGACCTTGTTATGTCTCGAAAGCGACACCTTACATCGCTAAAAGATTTGCAACTGGTATCACAGTTGCAAATCCAATGCAAAGTCCAATACCTATATCACAACAAAAGTATAATGATCTACTGGCATTACTGCCATCTGTTCCTAAATTTTGCCATGATTTTTCTATCTTTATTTATACAAGGATTTTTACAGCTGTCGCCGCCTTCCTTCTTTCAGCCAACGTCTCCAGTCCTTTCTGTTCTGCCATTTTCCATCTCTAAGGTCTCGTCTTTCCATGGCCTCGTCCACTTCATCCCTCCATGATCTTCGGGGTCTACCTCTTTTCCTCCTTCCTATTGGGCTCCAATCCGAAATCTTTGCTATCCATCTTGTATGATCTGTTCTTCTCAGATGTCCATACCAAATTAAACGTTTTTCTTCGATGTAGCTGAGAATGTCTTGTTCTACTGCCATTCCTGGTTTTATCTCCTCATTTCTGATGCGACCCGTTTTTGTCACTCTGCAGCTTCTTCTGATGAACTCCATTTCAGTTGCTGTGATTTTGGACCTGTTTCGTTTATTTATTACCCAATTCTCTGCTCCATAGGTCATTATACTGCGTACCAAGGTGTTATAAATGCTATTCTCTATATTTCTGGTAATCTGTCTATCCCACAGTACCCCGTTCATTTGTTTAATACATGTTCTTGTCTGTGCTAATCTGCTGGTTATCTCTTGCTCGGTGGTTCCATTTTTTGAGAGTATGAATCCTAAATATTTGAATTTGTCAGTGCCGTTAATTTTCCTATTATCGTCCATTTCCAAGTTTCTCACTGGTTCTTGCTCTGTTGTTAAATATTCGGTCTTTTCTAGATTTATTTCCAGTCCATTTTTTGTGTATTCCTTTTCTAATTTTCGGAGCATATAGCACAGATCTTCTTCATCTTGAGCCGTTACCACTTGGTCATCTGCAAAGCTTAATGTGTACAAGAAGTTTTCCCGGATTGGTATTCCCATCCCTTCACATTTCCTTTTCCATGGTTTTAATATTTGTTCGAGGAATATCTTGAACAGTGTCGGAGATGTAGAACATCCCTGCAATAAGTCTTTTGTGGTCTTAAATTCGTTGGATTATTTATTGCCGGTTTTAACTCTTACCTTGTTGTTGTTGTAAAGGTTTTTTACGGATTCTATTAACCTCTGAGTTATTCCGATTTCCTTCATCGTGTTCCACAGTTGTTTTCTGGGGACCGTGTCATATGCCTTTTTTAAATCTATGAATGCCATGTGTACTGGTCTATTTTCTCCATTTTTTTTTTAATTAATTGTTGAAGTGTATAAATGTGGTCTATGCAACATCTTCCTGCCGTGAACCCCGCCTGATCTTCTCTGATTTTATTGGAGATAGATTTTTCCAGTTTTTCTTTCAGTATTTTTCCATATAACCTGCCCATACATGCTATCACACTGATGCCTCTGTAGTTCCCGCATTTCTTCTTATCTCCCTTTTTATATATCGAGGTTATATATGCTTTGGACCATTCTTCTGGTATTTCGTTCAGGTTTATAGCGTTACTGAACATTTCGTGTATAATTCTGTGTAGTTTGTCCATTCCGTACTTAATTAGTTCATTAACGATTCCTCCTGGTCCCCCTGATTTTTTGTTCTTTAAACTCTTTATGGCATTCTTTACTTCGATTAATGTTATCTCAATCTGTTCTTCATTCTGATTTTGTTGTTGTTCCTGTTCTGTGTCTGTCTCTATGAAATCTGGGCGGTTTTCTGTGAGTAGTTCTTTATAGTAGTCTTCCCACTCTTTTTCTGATATGTATTGTATTTGGACCTTTTCGTTGTTATTCTTCCTTAAGGATTTCAGTATTTTCCAGGATTCTTCGTTTTACTTCTTTGTTTTTTTCTTTGTACTTCTGTGTGTCTTCTGGGGATTGGGTGCTCATACTTTTCATATATAGAATTTTCTTTTCCTCAATACATTTTTTGGTTTCTTTGTTTATTTTTACTTTGTGTTGGGTATTTCTTTCTTGGGTCCAGTCTTCTCTGGTATAGGTCCCTTATGGATTCCTCTTGCAGTAAATTTATGTTGAACTTCATTTCTTCTTCTTTCTGTTCATTTTCTACTTGGTCTTCTTTCTTCCTTCTAGTTTGGGTGTTCAACGTGTAGGGAAACCTCATTTGTGAAATTATTAATCGGTGGTCAGTGCCACATTCGGCTCCTCTCTTTACTCGTGTATCTCTAATTTTGATAGTACTACTTTTGCTGACAATTATGTAATCGATAATGGATCTGATGTTTCTTGTTGTTTGTACATACGTGTATTTATGTATGTCCTTATGTCTGAAAAAGCCGTTAGTAGTTTTCAGATTGTTCAGTTCGCACAGGTCAATTAGTGTTTCTCCATTATCGTTTGTCGCATCTTCTCCAAAACGGCATATCGTGCTATCATTTTGATTTTTATAAATGATTAATGAAAATATATTGAAAGTTATAACTTTTAATATGGTTCAAATATTTTAATTATCTAATGATGCATACCTCAATATCATGTAAGAAAATATCCATCCGCCTTAGGATCATTATCATTAGCAATTTCTTATCTGTCTCGCTTGATCAATTCTGGCTGGATTTCTTGTTGATCACTGGTTGTCTTAGTGTACATTATTATTATTATTACCCCTTAAACAAGGAATTTTTAAGGCTTGTACTCTAGTTTCATGATATTTTACTTAATTTTTTCAATGGTTTATTCTTCATTTATACATTTTTCTATTCTTTAAATATTCGGAAAAAATCCCTTGATTTTTGATAATAACGATTTAATTTTAAGGAGAATACACATAAACGAATTTTATTACATTTTAAACAAAATTCGTCGTTGTCTGTTTTTCTTCCTCGGCATAAATCTTTGGTGCGACAACATATGTGACATATGGGATCCGGCATAATCGATTGGCGTGTTCCTTTACCCAGAAGTTTTTAAGAAGTGGTTCTTTCCTTCAAAAATCATATGTTAACAGAATTAAGGGACCATCTGCCGGATGTTGCATTTAGGACCGTTAAAATTCATTAAAATTCCAAAATGTTCAGCAATTATTATATTTCGGATAAATTTATTTTATATTTGATTTACGTTAATTCATTAAATTTTTTTCTTGAGTGGAAAACTTTCTTTTACAAAACCTTCATCTTTTTATCGCACTTAAGTATCAGTTTAAATGGTAAAATCATTATAACTGCAAATTTTGCTTCATTATTGAACAACAACATAGCTATAATACACATAAAACATGTTGCAATATTTAAATATTGCTGTTATCGATTGATATTTGTAATAAAAATATTGTAGTCTGGTTTATATGTTAGTCTAAACAAATGTATTAGGTAAGTTGCCTTATAATAAAGTTACATAATGGAATATTTCTAATATATCGGAAGAATCACATTTTTTTTATTTTACCGTACCAACCTCAGGTTATTACTGACATATACAGGATGTCACAAAAAGATTTATTATAAATTATACCACGATTTTTAGGGATAAAAATATGTCGGTTTGGCTTAACTTACCTATATCCAAAAGTTACAAAATAAAACCAATTTTTTTTATTTCGAATTAACGTGTCTTGACATCTTTGTTATGATACAGAGTTATAGAGATACTCTGTAGTATTTAAGAGGTCTATTAGGCTCTTGAGTCGGCTTGAACAGTTCAGAAGTTCTTTTAAACTGTGGATTATATTGGTGGCAATGCGAGTGGCCTTGTAGTGTTGACATTCTGTGAGAGGATGTGCTTGACGGTAATAGAAATATCGTTGCAGTGGGAGCATAACTGTTGGTCTGTAGGCCATAAGATGACAGTGTGTCAAACGTGTGTGTCCTATCCTCAATCTTCGTATTGCTAGCTGCTTCGTATAGCTGTTAACATTAGGTTGTATTTCTCTGAGCTTTGTGACTTTGGTGATCCAAGGTTCCTACCGATATTTCTTTTGAATTTTGATTGTATATCTTCTTAGAGCTGAATTATCCTACTTAATTGATCTACTGCTTCGTCAATATCGCCATCAGATTTTAGTGGGATGTTTAGATCCAGTCTGCCATCAACAATAGCCCGGAATTTAATCCAATTGGTATATTTATTACTAAGATATGGCTGAGATTCTGTTTCTAGAATATTTGTGGATATCGTGATCAAGACAGGAGAAAGATCAAAACAAGTTTGAGATGTCTGAGATTCGAGTGGTATTCCTTTGGTCACACAGAAATCGACCAAGTCTGGAATTTTGTTTGTGTCTGTGGGCCAGTATATGGGTTCGCCAGTGGATATGTATTTAAGGTTGTTGGTTTCCATTGCCATATATAATTGCCTACCTTTCGGGGTTATTAATCTGGATCCCCAGTGAGTGTGTTTTGGGTTACAATCGCCGCCTGCTAAAAATCTGTTTCCAAGGATGTTGAAGAATTCTTGGTATTGATTTGTGGCTATGGTATGTCTTGGTGGACTGTATTTTGCAGTTACTGTTAAAAGACCTTTCCAGTCGTCTATGCTAACACTTGTTGCTTATACATAGTCTCTTTTAAACTTATTAAGTCATGGTGACTTGATTTTATCGATGATTTGATTATGATTGCAGTTTCTCCATGTGCAGTGCCATCTGGATGCCTGGTGTTATATATTACATAGTTGGGGATTTTCAAATAGCTTCTATTTGTAAAGTGTGTTTCAGAGATGAACATTATGTCGATTTTGTGTATTAATATAAAAGCTTTAACCTCTTAAGATTAATTTGTTAACCCATTGGGATTCCAAATCGCTAGTTTTAAGAATTTGATTATTTTGTTAACAAACAATAACTCGTTATTAACAAACAGATCCTTAAAGTTAAAGTAAAGTGTGATAAATTTTAGAATTCTTATCTTCAAACACTTTCCAACGAACTATCGCACGACCCCCATTGCCATTTAAAAAATCTGAGAAGGTAGCTGTCAAGTAAAGGGGATGAAAGGGGTGACAATGGTTTTTATGTTATAAAATACCTCTATTAAAATAAAAATTGTCCGAGCATTTTTCATCTTTGTCTTAAATATTATTGCGAACCAATAATTATGTACGAGAACATTTATAAATTCATCATCTGTCCTTTTGAATTCGATTTAGTATCGTAAGGCAACAAACAAGATATCGATTTAGAGATTTCTCTCTTTAGAGATTTTCTTTCCTCCAAGAATTTTAAAAAACAAATATTACTGAAGGTGTTTTAAAGATCGTTGCGTTTTCAACTGATAAATATCTTTAGCTAAAAGATTAGAATTTATGGTCCTTTTCAGGACACATAAAGATTTATTATCCTGGTTGCAACGTTTGTTATGAACCCAGTTTCACTGTATACTCTTGCAAACTGTATTAATATTAAACGTCTTATTAGTATCTCCGTGCCAACAGTTTACGTTCGTAGCAATAAATTATCACCGTATCTCGCTGCACGGAGAAAATACACTACATAGAAATATACAAACGAGAAGGGAATACAAGCACGAGAGGATTATTTTTTCATGCTTTAATAATACAGTAATCCTTTTTTTATGCAAAATTACGACTGAGCGAATAAAAATTTAAATTTTAAACACGTAAGAAACGTTAAAACAAGACTTTTATATCAATAATACTAAGAACTGAAAACAGTTTTTTATGTTATTTAAGTAAAAACAATTAACACAATGCAGTCTAAAAAATTAGAGAAAAAAAAAAGAAAGTACGAAGAACAGAAATATGAAGAAATGGAAAGGGATAGGCAACAGTCAAGGAGATGCGCTGTCACCTCTCTTCTTTAATATAATCCTGGAGAAAGCACTAAGAGCAGCACAACTAAAAAACAGAATTACTGACAGTAAATGGAGCAAAATTACTACTAGTATACGCAGATGACATTGACATTGTGGGACACACAGTCACCAATGTGAAGGAGACTTTTAGAGAGAGAAGGAGAAGAGATTAAAGGAAGAATTCAGACAGCAAACAAATGTATGTACAGCCTCCACAATACTATTCAATCTAAAAGCCTAACACGAACATCAAAGATTAAAATATATAAAACGGTGGTTAACCAGTGCTCATGCATGGGTGTGAGACGTGGACCCTGACCAAAGAAACTGAAAGAAAACTTAGATGTTTTGAGAGGAAAATCCTCAGAAGAACCTTTGGGCCTTATTATGACATTAATAGCAACCCATACAGAATGAGAACAATTGCTGCGGTCAAGCAGATGTATAGAGCGAGCAATATAGTCCAAGAGATTAAGTCCCAACGTCTAAGATGGGCTGGCCATGTCCATAGACTTGCTAATAACCGCCTTGCCAAGTTAATATGAGAGGAAGCCCCCACAGGAAGAAGGCCCTTAGGACGTCCACGAATGCGATGGAGAGACAATGGTCAGATCTAAGAACAATGGGGCTACCGACTGAGTCGGTAGACTCAGAAGAAGAAGTCTAAAGAATTATGACTGAAAATTTTAAAATATTGACCTACAAGAATAGATACTACATTAGTAAAATTGGATAAAGAGTATATTAAAAAACACAGGACATTACAGAATTTGCGATTCTGAGGCAAAATATTCTGGAATTTCAACCAAAACAAGAGGCATATCGAAGACGCCCACCGACTAGATGGGAAAAAAAAAGAAAAAAGACGGAACTTCTGTGGGTATTACATGCACTCATTTAGTCAGGGATTATAACAGACAAACGAATGTTGTGAATAAATCTTATCAACATGTCGAAAGCTATATAGTTGTCAGAAAATTTAACAATTGGTGGAGCAGATTATTTTGGCATTTTTTAGATCTAGCAGTTGTCAACACTTTTTTATTATTCAAAAACCGGTTCAATGAAGATAAAACTTCTAATTTGAAAGAATTTACATTTGTTGTAGCTGCTGGATTAATTTGGACTAATCCAGAACTACCACAGAGACGAAGAAATAGTCTTGAAGCTATCATGAATAGATATAAACCTGTAGTTCCGTATGAACAATGGTTTGATAAGACTGCACATATGTCAGTCCATGGCACAAAGTTTCGATGTGAAAATTGCAGCAAGAGAGCAGAACCACATCGAACTAAATGGCTTTGCTCGACATGTCAAGAAGGTCTTTGCTTAACAGGAAAGTCAAATTGTTTTTTAATTCTATCAAATGTAATTGTTTTACTTCTTTTTATTTTATTGTATTGTTGTCATTCCTTATTGGTCCCATATAAGCACCACCTGTTTTTTTGGTTTATAATAAACATTTAATTTTATCATATAATTTATATCGTCTTAATTTTGGTCATCTGCAAAAAAGTAAAAAGCATGTCTCTCAGTCCTATGTTTCTGCATTTTTAACCCATTTCAATAGAGCTCTTTTTATAAACTGTAAAAATTGAATGCATTAAAAAAGCATGACCGAAACTGAAACTTAAGGATGTTATGGGTCGAGCGCGACTAAACAGGAGAATTATGTCTACGTTATTCTTCTAATTGAGTGGTAAATTCGCTATTTAAATATAAGTTTAAATATCTCGTCTACTTCTGGATATATTAGATATAATTCAGAGCATGAAAATATTATTTCTTATATAATAGATACCTACTTAACAACTTGTGTAACACTTGATTTATAGATAACGAAACAATATTATATTTTTCAAATAAAATTGTAAGGCAGTCTGCATGATTACTGTACTTTATCAAATATGGAGAATGTCGTTAGACTTGTTCTCAGGGTGGTCTATATCGTAATGGAATTATGTTTTTGCAGAATTCACTTTCACTTCTTCGTCAAAATAGTTACCTGTAACAAATGATGATTTCAAAAACAATTTGAAAGACGTGTATTGCAGACGTTGTCGTGATCTACCATATTTCAAGAAATCTGTGACAAAATAGGTTGTATGGTAGTAGCGTATTTTAATTGAGAGTAAAATATAATTTTTGATTGTCTCGTTTAATCAAACACCATAAAGGCTATATCATGAAAAGGGAGCAGAAGTTTTAAAATTGTGATCTTCCCATTGCCAGATGGTCCAAATAACATACAATTTTCGTGTTCTCATGGAACATGTCTTTTTAAGAAATGATATTACGATATCACTCCTACTCCAGTCGCCAGAGACAAAAATGCCAGTGAACCTCCAAAAATCATACAAACTTGACAAATAATGTCAATTTTAAGACCCCAAAAATGATACAAAAAGTTTGCCAAAAACATCGATTTACCAAGGATTTATACACCGTAGAAAAAAAAATTTCAAACAACAAATATAGGTGAGGTAATTTTAAACACAAATGTTTTATGACTTTTTATGTAGAATGAACCGTTCTCTCAGAAACAACGCTTGAAGCGACTGGCGACTTTGAATGTCAAGCTTTCTTCTAAAATTTTTGTATATTGCCACAAATAAAGTCAATAAGATCAATTATATTTATCACTTCCATTGACCAATCACTTACACTCAATCACACTAATTTTCATTATCAAAGACCAATCTTCAAAACATATAGCCTAAAATTTCAGTTAATGGTGCTGTTGAGTGTTGATAGTGCGAAATATTGTGACATCCTAAATGGTTTTTTTCTTGAAGCGGCTCATGTTTTATATCCAGAGGGGTGGCGTGTTCAGCAAGATGCTATACTGCTGCTTATACTCAAACTTGGATGCAAGAACACGAATTGGCAACAATTCCGTGGCCAGCAGCATCTCCAGATCTTAGCCCCATTGAAAACATATGGCAACTGATGAAGATTGAAGTAGAACGAGCAGCGCCACGAGATAAATAAGGGATTGATTCGGTCAGTTTTACAGGCCTGGAACACCATTACCGAACATTATGGCCTTGATCTAGTTTCGGGTGTACCTGGACGTTTAGTTAAGTGTTTAGATTTAAATGGAGGTTGTATAAGTAAACGATATGAATTATTTGTTATAATGAAATTTTATATTTCAAGTGATAGAACTAAACACCGTAAAATTATAATTCTGTTTTTTTTTTCGGATACTTTGTAGACGGACTATACTTCCAACATAAACGTATACATACGTATAATGAGTGCTTGCCCTTGTTTTTGAGCATCATTCAAATGTAATCTAGGCATTTTGGACGCGTTTAATACCTTTTTATTTTATTTTTCAATACGTGCGAAATTTTTGACAAGCACATTTACCAAATCCGTACGACACTTACAGTGAGCGCAGCTATACATAATCGACGGAATATGATAAAACAAGATTAGATCAGGAAGTCCGGCCCCGATATCTAGCAGATCATACAGCTTTATATCGGTTCTGACAAATTTGTTAATTACTGGTAGTTAAAATTAAAAATATAATTTAATTTTTATACTGTTTGCAACTTAAAGTTAAATGTGACAGTGTACTGAAAATCGTAGAATTCTGTGAGTACAAAACTGCATTATTAATAACCTTAAAGTCAGAAGTTTAAAAGGCAAAATATTTTATCGATTTCAATTCAACTTGTCGATTATCGACAACAACTTTTTGCTGGTTCTTGCTTCTAACAAGTAATTAGGCTAGGCTGCTGTTCAATTTTTTTAAGTGGCCAGGTCCGGCTTCAGATCTTCTGTGCCAATGTACGTAAATTCTCAGCGGGAAGATGGATGAACTGGAATCAGCTACTACCTCACGAAATATACCCACTACGTCACATATATCTTACTCCAATGCATTAAACAGTTTCAAATATCCTTCAAAAGACCAAGGTATTATACTTTCAACCATACAAGGAATAAAAGTTTTCGAATATATAAAAGCTGTTGGATCAATAGTACAGCCCAAAAATGTTGTTTGGGCATCCAAAATAGCAAACAACCGCATCTGCATCTACCTCTCCCCTAAATATGTAGTTGATCAATTTCTTAACTCCCACAAATATATAAATATTGATGGTAACCAGATTGAAGTAAGAAGACTTATAACCCCTGCCCAGAGACTCATCATATCTAATGTATGTCCTACTATACCTAATAGCATAGTTGAGAAGCACTTAAAAACTATGGGTATAAAATCCGCCTCCAGCATGACGTTTCTACGAGTACTCATGCAAGACTCAGAATACAGCCACGTACTCAGCTTTAGGAGGCAAATGTTCATAAGTCCTTTAGAAAATGCATCAATTCCTGACTCATTTCTAATCTCATTCGACAATACATCATATCGACTATACATTTCCATAGATGGTTTAAACTGTTCCAGATGCAAGATTGTAGGACATCACGATTCTGACTGTCCTTCTTTATCATCATCAAGCAACTCAATTAATTAAATGGAAACTGACCACCACGTGAATATACATAACTCTACCAATGAAAAATATAATCAGCTACAAGATCAACCACGAAACCAATACCAAGAAGATACCGAAATATTAATGGAACCAGAACCCAATACCATACAAAATCACGCATCAGCTACAAAGGACCAAACCACTTCCTCACAAACAAACAATGAATTACAAATCTTGAATCAACCAAAAATATTCCAAGATAATTCCTTAATTACTATTTAACTGGGAATAAGCCACAATTAAAGGTTAAATACGTTTATTGACGTTTCAA
Source organism: Diabrotica undecimpunctata (assembly GCF_040954645.1). Lineage (NCBI taxonomy): Eukaryota > Metazoa > Arthropoda > Insecta > Coleoptera > Chrysomelidae > Diabrotica > Diabrotica undecimpunctata. Next base: position 145,387,567 of record NC_092806.1, on the reverse strand, counting down.
TTTCCACTTCGGAAATCGTTCTCAAAATACAAACATTGTTAACATTTAACACAAACATTTTACAAACAGTTAAATAGTAATTAATTTAAAATGCCACAAGAAAATAGCTTCAGAACAATAATAATTCCTTAGTAATTGAAAGCAATAGAAATACCACTGAAATTACTCCTGCAACTAAAAGACAAATATCTTCTCCTGAAATTCTTCAAAATGACCTACCTCCTCCCGATACTCAAAAACCTAAGAAAAAGCCTAAAACTCAAGAAGATATTCCAATTATTCTAAATCAAATTAAAGAAAAAATTGAAAATAGAAACCCTTCCTTTACACTTACTTTTCATGAAATATCTGATTTTCTGGCAAATTCCCTTCACTCAAAACATCCTGAACGCATTGTTAAAAATTATTCAAATGAAAGCCAAGAAATAAAAGAAATTGTAAACTTTATATATTCTCAAATACAAAATAAAACTTTAAAAAACAATATCACCAGATTGAAGAAGAAACTGCTTCTCAACAGTCCTTCTTCTACTGACGAAACTGACTAAGAATCAAGTTCTCAACAATAAATAGTTAACACATAAAGAGTTAATGGCCAGCACATTCATATTACAGTGGAACCCCCTCGGTTATTTTACACATATACAATCCATTAAGCTTCTTATTCAAAGGATGTCTAAGTCAAGTAGGAACCAAACTCATCTTACCAAATAAAAGAAAAGACCAAGTCATCATCAACTGACTCCGAATAGGACATACTTTCCTTGCACACAAGCATATCTTCAACCAGGAGGCTGCTTCGATGTGTACCAAGCGCAACACACAGTTGTCAGTGAAACATATAATTGTTGAGTGTCCAGTGTACCAGAACGAAAGAATCGCGTGTGCCCTTAGTGATAATTTAAAAAGTATACTTACGTCAAATTTACAGTCTTTATTAAGTTATCTTAAAATGACTGAACTATATACCAGATTGTAAAAAATATTGTTTTATGTAACAATATGTATCTTACTGTTTGTGTATGTCCCCCCGCTAATAACCCTTAGTGGTTGATGCGGGTATATTTGTTTAAATAAAAAAAAAGATTAGATCATATATAGAATAAGGCACGTCGTATCTAAATATTTTAGGAACTTTTTCCTTAAATTATTTATGCACATTAATGTAACATCCTGTATATTGCCCCGAATAAAACATGAGGACACAAGGCTAATATAGTTCTTCACATTTTATAAGGATACAATTTTCAGTTCCTCACATAACTGTCTACAAGACATAATAATACATTGTTATCATAAAAATCTAATATTTATTTAAAGAAATGGACCTGTGTGGCCTGGAGTTTTACAGGATTATTTATTTATCGTAAGTGTTACTCTCCCAGACCAGAAAACTGCACGACTCTACCTTTTTATACATGATTTTTTAAAGCCTGTTTTCAAATAGAACTATAACGCGACGTTGACGAAAAAAACAGAGACCTAGCCACGAAAAAAAGAAATTTCTCGTGCCCTTGAACTTTTTTGGTTTGTTTTCTTTTGTTTTATTTATGAGGATTAAGCCGTTCTCTAAGCGAAAGTTTTTTTGGAATTTACTTTCTTATCCACACTGAATAAATATTTTAGGAATATTATGCAGTAGATCTTCTAAAGTAGTATGGCCAGATCACGCGAATCTTTACAGAACAAAACCGGATTTTGAGTATATATATATATATATATATATATATATATATATATATATATATATATATATATATATATATATATGTATATATATATTAATGTGATATTAAAATTCAGAGATGCGCCAAGCAATTAATTAGCTAATTAATTAATTAATTAAACTTATTTAAATGATGCAATTATGATTTTATCACACTATTTAATTCTCTAATCTCAGGGTTATATTCGTGCTTCAATATCTATACTTTACATATGATAGGTAAGGTCTGAGGAATACCGGAATAATAAACATATATGATACAAAATTATATATTGAAATAAAATTCACACTTAAATATCTTAAACAAAAAATATCTCATACAATGATTATCAAAATTTTGTTCTACGTACGTAAACCTTCAAACATTAATGTTATATACTACATAAATTAAAATCTCAAATCAAAATTGTTGTTCTATATCTCCTAATAAATATTTCTATCCTTTCTGAAGCAATAGGAAAAAACTTGTTGATAAAAAAATTTTGACGAATGGAAAATAATTATCTCTCTGATGATGAGTTGTCCAAATCCTTGTTCCTTGTAGCCTACACTATCGATTCTTAGCAGTTCCCTAGTTAATCAGCAATCTTACAACAAATTATTGCGAGCCTCTCGTCTTCAATGATCTCCTTCAGATGCACGTGTCGTTCAACAGAAGCCAGTCTCTTCTCTTCTCGATAAACTGAATCTCTCGTTCCGGCCTGAACAGTGACTCTTAGAATATATTAAGTAGAAAAGTATGACTTACAATATTTTACTGGATCAGCTTCCGTCAGGATACACTTAGTCCACGAAAACTCACAAACATTCACTTCTAATGCTTAATATCACTTGGGAACCGCCAAAGAACAACGACTGTTCGCCTTGCACCCTTGGAAAACAACTGATGATCTTTTTTCCTCTAAAATCTAGGTAAACTCTCATTCATCTATCTCTCCTACTTTTTTTTTACTCTTTGCCAATCAAAGTTCGTCATATTTATCCCTATTTAGATAACAAACAACAATTTTACCTACAATTATAAATTTCCTACAAACTATTAACATGCTAATCGATTTCTACAAATTCTTAAGAACTAACAGAGAAATATAATTTCTAAATTCTACCCTATTGTCTTTATTCACTGTACAAGTCCATTTGGAAAACTCGGTCGTATTGTTCAATTCACTACGTTCACTCAAATATATTTTACAAAGAAAATAATTTATGCATATCTTAAATTTTGTTTACTACAAGTAATACAAAGATAATGGACTTTCATTTCTTTGAAATATCTTTCATAGTTTATCAGTTGAAATATTTTGAATTATTATATTTTATAATTTGAAATATATTAAGAGCAAACCAATATTATTTTTAATTTTACATAGCATAACAACTCTCCAGGATATCTTGAAAATTTATTTAGATGGTCTATTTAGTAAATTTAATTTTATCTTTGGCGGATAAAATGAATCATACCAATGTATATATATATATATACATATTTGTTTGAAACTCAAATTGACTTACAAATGATTAATTACCAAATAGAAAAATTTGATGCGCTGGTTTCAAAAATGTCTTTGCTCTGTGACGAGAAATTGATATTTTGTTTCTATTCTTCCCCGTAAAAAAATGAGTACTTTTTTCTCGAATTTTTTCCGAATATACAGGATGTGTTTTTAATGCGACATTCGTAGGGAATTCCATTATGGTACAGATATTCAGAAAAGTTATTTGGAAAAAATGTTGACAATGATATTTTCCGGGTTTGAAAAATATGTCGAAGTCTACAGCGTGATTAACCCTTTTAGTCCCACTTTTGTACGTAATTTCTGAGCTTTTTTTATATACAATTAGGTTACGGACAGATGGAACATATGTGTCTCTTTAGTATTATTAACTGGGACATATATATCCCAGGGGTAGCCGATGAAAAAAATGTCCAAGTGTTCTTAAACATTTTTTAACAAAATTTTACAGTTTTAAGTTCGTTTACACGTCAATCACGTAGCTCCCAATATTACCACCACAAAAATTTATAAATCACCTAGGTAGTTTGACTATGAATGGATATGGAGAATATACAGATCAGGTCAAAATCTTAAGGGGAGTGAGACAGGGATGCATAATTTCACCACTGATATTTAATCTGTAGTCGGAGCACATTTTTGAAGAGGCTATAAAAGGTATTGATGAAGGCATCTCAATAACTGGAATCAAGCTCAATAACCTGCGGTATGTAGATGATACAATAGTGTTTTCAAATACCATAGAAGGGCTGCCAAAATAACGGAAACAAGTAGAACATATGGACTGGATATAAACACCAGCAAAACCAAGCTAATGATCATCAGTAAGGAAAACATAACTGGAGCAAATCTGTATGTGAACCAAATGAGAATTGAACGTGTCTCATAGTACAACTACTTGGGAACTATAATCAATGAGACGTGGGACAGTACCAAAGAGATTAAATATCGTATAGAAAAGGTAAAAAGTGCTTTCTTGACTATGAGCTCTACGTTCAAGAGCCATGAAAACACCCTAGAAATAAAAATAAGGCTCCTTAAGGATCCGAACTGAAGCTCAGTGCTTCTGTACGGAGTAAAAACGTGGACATTGAAGGCAGCAACTCTATCAAAACTTTAGGCTTTTAAGCTATGGCTATACAGAATGATCCTGAAAATACCATGGAGAGACAAAGTCACCAATGAAGAAGTACTAATGAGGATGAACCCAACCGCGGATTTGGTCAGCATCGTGAAGGGCCTTAAGCTGCAGTACTTGGGACATATAGTGAGAAATCAAGGCAGATATAAGCTACTTTAATGCATTTTGCAAAGTAAAATTGAAGGAAGAATTGCCCCAGGACGAAGAAGAATATTCTGGCTTGCTAACCTAAAAGCATGGTATAGAAAGACCTCAACACAGCTACTGCGTATAGCAACCAACAAAGTCATCATAGCAAGAATGATCGCCAACGTTCGGAATCGACAGACACCCTAAGACGAAGAAGAAGAAGAAGTTTGACTGTGACTGTTAATGAAATAAAGATTTCTTGCTGCATAGTATTGAAAATTATGCCGATTAACTTTTCTATTTTTGGAAATGTAACCTCATCTCCAAAAAGCACATAATCGAAAAAAAATCAAAAGAAAGATCACTAGACGTAGCATCTCATATCTAGTTCCCCTTATTATATATATATATATATATATATATATATATATATATATATATATATATATATATATATATATACATCGGTTTAGAACGTCTTTCGACGTTATCCGATACCTAAACACCATCTCTTCCTATCTTCGCAGTCGTTTATTGTTAAATTTCTTTCGCTCATGGACTTGTTTACGCCGTGTTGCCATTCCAATCTGGGTCTTCCTCTTTTCCGTCGACCTATCGGTTGCCATTCTACTACTTTTTTGGGGAGTCTTGTTGCTGGCATCCGTTGAACATGCCCATACCACCTTAATTGTTTTTTCTCTATATCTTGAGTTATATTTCCTTCTATTCCCATACGTTGTTTTATTACATCATTTCTGATTTGGTCTCGTCTGGAAATACCTAAGGATCTTCTCATTACATCCATATCTACTGCTTCTATTCGCTTTTTGTTCTTTTCACTAATTCTCCATGTTTCAGCGCCATAAAGAAGAGTAGTTTTAATCATGGTCTCATATATATTAAATTTTCTTCCTTTCGTTATCTCTTTACTCCACAGTATACCATTGAGACATCTTAAGACTTTCTTTGCTTGAGTGATTTGTTTTTCTATTTCCCATGTATCAGTTCCTGTATTGTCAAAGGCAACACCCAAGTAGTCATAGTTCTGACAGCAGGAAATATGTTGTCCGTTTTAGAGGTCTATGTTATCTGACTCGTTTCCAATACAAAAATATTTGGTTTTTGTTGTATTGACATTCATTCTCCAGTCGTTATATTCTTCTATCAGTTTTCTAAGCATGTACTGCATGTCTTCCCTGTCGGTCGCTAGTACTACCTGGTCATCAGCAAACTGGAGTGTATATATACATTCATTACTAAGCTCTATACCCATCCTATGCACCTTTCTTTTCCATCTTTCCAATGCTGCTGCAACATATATCTTGAATTTCCCCTTATTATATGACCAAAATATTCCAGTTTCCACTGTTTGTATTATTTTGTATTCTTTGTTCACTCTTTGCAACACTTCTTCGTTTGTAATACGGTCTATTCATGTACCTACAATCTATATTTATATATATATATATATATATATATATATATATATATATATATATATATATATATATATATATATATACTACTGAATTATGTAGATCTGACCATGTTGCAATGCCATACAACAATGTAAAGAGAATACATGGCATCTTAATAGCCTTGTTCTTAATTCTAATGATACGCCTGTTAGGTAGTAGCTTTTCATTTTCAGGAAGATGGCTTTTTTGCTATTTCTATACGGGTTCGTATCTATTTTACTTGTACTGTTTTTATTATTGTTATTATTTTTTAGATATACTTAAGATTTCTTCATTGTGTTTTGTAGAGTTTTTAGTCTTTTTTATTAACTTTGTTTTCATTAACTGCATCTTTATTCCATAGATATTACATGTATGATTTAGATGTCCTATCATGTTCTATAAGTCATTCAAATTATCTGGAATTATAACCGTATCATCGGCATAGTGCAAATTATTGATAACTCCTTCATTTATTATAATGCCTTCTGTTCGTTAAAGTATGGCCTCACTATATGTATTAAATAATCTGGGAGACAATACACAGCCCTGTCTTACTTAGTATTTTAACTTCTACTAGGTTCTTAGATATATTTTTTTATATAGGACAGGAGGCTGGACTATCGCTAAAACCCTCCTCCTTTATCTGAACTTGAGATCGGCAAGAGTGACTGTTATGCTACTCGATCCACACAACAACCATTTAAGGCGAATTTAGAAAACAAAAACAAAAATGTAGTAGTACTCCTAAAAAAAGTATCTCGATTGATACCTACTTTTTATAAAAAAAAATAAAATTGTGTCATGTTAATATATTCTTAAAGTGACCTATCTACTCCATAAAATAAAATTCGACCCTCTCATATTTTAAATTAGTCTTAATAGAAACAGGAAATCATGTTTTTTTCAGTAGCTGCCTTCGGGAAGGACTCTTTGGCGAGGGCCATTTGCGAAATTCGGAAACGCCGAGATTTTATTCGCTCTCAGACCTTTTCCGTATCCATAAACAAGCGATAACACTTAAATGCCATTAGAAGTAATACAACAAAATGCTTCTGTCGATATATAGACACTTCATCTGCTTTGTTTCTGGTGCTTTGAGAAGCAGTAGCGTGCTTTTTGTAATAAAAGAGATGCAAATGGGAGCACTCGTAAAGTTAAATATAAATGAGGTAATCGTATATTTCTGTTTTTCAAAGGACAGTGTAAATTTCTTCGTTTTATGTAAAAGATTCTGTTGTTGTGTATATAAAGAGAAGGAGTCTGAATACAGTGATATTACCGGATTTTATAATCAAACATTTTTGTCCACATACCATAGTATGTAAGATTTTATTTCCTAGTTTTCGTCTATATTCTTGTCTTTCTGATGATTTTATTCATTAAATTATTCTCCTTTATTTATTTCAAACATGGATTTTATCAAGTTTGGGCCGACTTTAATGCATCAGAACTTTACATTAGATATGGCAACACTGTCGATCTGTCAAATAGGGGGCGTATTTATTTGCATTCTCAAACGACTGTGCTGCCAACTACTGCCAAAATAGATAACTAATAAAATAGGAATAAATATCAAAAATTTGCATAAATTAGAGTTTAAAACTGGTATAAATTTCATCAAATTTTAAAAATGAGCGATAAGAAGAAAAGTAAAATATATTGTTCAGCTCGATGTATAAAGGATGTACATCTCCACTACTTTCCAAAGGACGAGAAATTACAAACAAACTGGCAAGTAGCTCTTCATCTTGAAAAACCTGTGACAAAATCCATGAATGTATGCAGACACTTTATGAAATCGGATTACTTTTTTCCAGGTAAATCATATTTGATAGGAAATTTATTAAAGTAATATTGTATCATAATTACTAGACTTCGGCAAATATGCAAATAAAAATGTAGAAAATATGCGCATAAATATGCACGTGTTTACCCGAAAATATGCAAATATTTTACAAAATATGCATACAAATAAATAAAAAAATCGTAAAATAGTAACAATTTTATTTAAAAAAAAAAAGTGTACATAACTAAATATTTTCTACTATTCATTAAGATTTACATTTATTTTAAGTAACTACATCATTTTTAAGTATGAATAAACTTATTTAGAATTATGGTAACAATAAATGACCAAGTGGTGTTCAAAATTTTCTAACAAAAACTTGTGGCTTCTGTCTAAGTACATATATTTATATATGGAAAAACTTCGTTCAACATCAAGTGATGTAACGGGAGCATTTTTCAAACTAATCAAAACATTTGGTTCTAAATTAATTGTTTCCGAAATATTTCCAGCTAGAACACTGACTACTTCAGAAAGAATATGGTAACCTTTATTTTTTTCCATAGTAGCTTCAAATATTTTAAAATATCTTTTCCAATATTACCTCTAACGTTCCGACAACATGACGCAAATTCTTTTATTAATGCTGTACTTTCGAACAATGACAGTTTTGGTGATTCTAACTGAGTAATTGTTTTTTGAACAAAACTAAAATTTGATTTTATAAATGAAAGTTCTTGTTGAAGCAAGTTATTCTGAAAAGTTTGTTTAGAATCCAAAAGAGATTGGGAACTTTCATCTGTTAACGTATCAATTATGTTCTTTATTTTAACAAGATGATCTGCATAAAAATTAGCTGCTTCTAACCATGTTCCCCATCGCGTTAAAATAGGTTATGGTGGAAGTGGAATGTTAGGTAGCATTTCTTTATAAAGTTGAATTCTTATAGGAGATTTAAGAAATACTTTTTTGACACTGGATATCATGGTATTTACAATAGGAAACTTTTTTCGTATTTCCTCTGCAACTCTGTTTAATCCATGCGCTACACAAGTAACATGTATTAAATCTGGGAAAAATATTTTTAAATTTTGTCCTGCTTTTACCATATAAGGAGCAGCATCCGATAAAATAAGCAGTAATTTATTAGAAGGAATAGTTGTCGGAAGAAAAAAAGTTGCTAATGTTTCTTGTATAAAACGCGAAATTGTTAAAGCATTTGTTTTCTCAAGTTGCTGGCATGAAATAAGATGAGATTTTGGTAAGATATCTTCTTTAAGAACACCAATCGATAAATGAGCAATATACTTTCCTGAGGAATCAGTGGTTTCGTCTACAGATATGTAAACATAATTATCTGCAATTTCTTCCTTAATATTAATTAACACCGACGAGTATAGCCCGTTCACATTATTTCTTCTTAGAGACCGATCACTTGGAACATTAAGTTTGCAATATTTTTTTAGAAACGAACTAAAATTTACATTTGCTAATTTTGAAAGCGATATGTTTGCAGACACTAATGCGCGACACAAGTGTTCATTAAAAGTTTCTTGCTCATCTAATTTTTTTGAAGTAGATTGGAAACATTTAGCCATTGAAGTTTGATGTTTTCCTCCTATTTTTCCTTTTTTTGCAATGTGTGAAGCAGTTCTCACATGTGGGTCTATCTGAAATTTCTTCTCACATGCTATCTATAAATAAAAATAAAAACTTTATTTTAACCCAACCTTTAAAATATAAAAATATACAAGGTGTTTTTGGTTAATCAAATAACTGGTTTGGAAAAAAAAACACTCGCTAAGTGTTTTAAATGCAGTATTAATCCACAAATTAGTTTTTGTTACTAACCATTAGTACATCATATAACTTATTTTAAAATTCAACAAAAGTTTTTTTTTTGTTAATTCAATTACAATAAAAATAATTGTGTTTTAGAATAGCTGACTTCATAAAAAAAAGTAAAGGTGAAAAATTTTTCTAAATACACACCATTGTATTGTACCATGGACAATTTTTTCTCACTAAAGGAAGCTATTTTTCATTTAAAAACAACCTACGAGTACTAAATTTGAAGTAAATACGTTTATTGGTTTTAAAGTTATTGTTGTTATTAACTAAAAGAATTTAATTTTTTTTAATTTTAACACCCTGTATCTCGAAAAGTAAATAAGTTTGACCCCTCATTAACTATATCGTTTTGTTCAATTTTTCGAGAAGTATCTACAGTCAAACGTTGTAAGTGTCATTTGAAAACACCCTGTATGTATGAAATATTAGATATTTAATAGAAAATATTAGATACTTACAATTTTGCCACAGACTGAACAGTAGATTTTTTCCATATCCATAGACAGCTCTTTATAAGGTTTAATCCAAGTTGAAGCACTGGTTGTTTTAGGCATTATAAAATCACAATCTTCCTTTTTGTTACGCACAACGAGTGTTTACGCTTTGAATATCAAAACAAAAATGATTTACAAATCTGAGCATCAAATTAGAAATGTTTAGGTACCTAATTCAATAAACTGGGAGATTTTGGAAAATCCCTAAATTAGGAACAAAACTATTAGCCGTTTACCTGCTGTTAAGATACAATAAATTGTAGATAGATTTGGGGATTAGATCATAAAATGCAAATGAGCGAACCCTTAGCGATTATCCAATAACTGAATGCCTCAGTGACCGAGACTTTCTAAGAATGTTGAGGGCTACTTAAATTGATCTTTGAAATTGTAAATGTTTTGTACCTGTAGAGATTACGTACTTAGATCATTTCTTGATTAAAATGACTACAAAATTTTATACAAGAATTGAAATAAATTGGTATGTTTAAAAATTTTCAAATACAGTATAAAAATCTGAACTTTTATGCACTTTATGCAAACTTTTATACAAATATGCCAAAATATGAAATATTTATATAAAATATGCACAATATGCAAAATATGCAATATGCATATTTGCCGAAGTCTAATAATTACTATTTAAATGGGAATTAGCCGCAATTAATGGTTAAAGTACGTTTATTGACGTTTCAATTTTAACTTCGGAAATCGTTCTCAAAATACTTAAATCAAAAATCGGAAATCAAAAATACAAAATACTCAAAATTCGTTCTCAAAATACAAAATACAAAATACCTATTTGATCTTTGGACAAAGTGTTGTCCTCTTCACAAAGATCATCTCGTGAAGAAAGATCAAAACGAGCAAAACAAAAGTCATCTATCTAGTACAGTACTAAGAACTAAACAATTAAATAACTTGTTTTCTATGGCCTATAGAAAATATTGCTGAAATCAACTGATATTTGCAAATTTGCGTAACGTTTGCCTCAGTATTTTACTACAGAGAAAAAAGTAAGACAATGCCAGTCTAGAAGCTTAGCTTCAAAATGTAATTACCTTACACATAAAAATTATAATGCTTAATGAAATTAATATGTGCATAAAATTTACATGAAATATATGTGAAATTGTTTTGAAGCTACTTTATGAAATTTGAGAATTCATTAAAAGTAATGCTATAAGTACATCCGAATCCATATCGCTTTACAGTGCTTTCGGCGGCGTGACTATCTCCTCGCATTTTCAAAGGATGTTCCTTAGAAACTAGGGTTATTAATATTCCTAGACTTTGTAGAATTTAATCTCCTTACAGCAGATATGCATGCATACACATCTCAAATAAGAAAGAAAATGGTAAAGGAATAAATGCAGTTTAGAACTAGTGACCGTATTATTTGGTTTAACTTCAGATACAGTTGCAGGTATAGCATAAAATTTTAAAAGATTTTAAAAGATTTTTAGAAGATTATATTAAAAAAACTTCTGTGTAATTATCAAAAATAATCAAAGAGTGTTTAGCGACATTTAGTTGATCGTTGGACTATTATTGTGTTTTTTGACGTGACAACGTCTTAAATTAGGTTGTGACTCGGAGTCACTCATGAAAAAGTGTAACGCCCGCTCACGTCTGTTACGATGAGTCACCGAACGAGAGAGAGGCCCGCCGGACCGGCGAATGCCTTGCGTCTCTCTCCCACTCAAACATGATCGGTCCGCTGCGCGCGCAGCACTAGAGAATTAGGCGCGTTGAATCACCTATTGAATCTTGATTGCGTATCAAACGTTTCTAAGTCAACTACGTTAAAAGGAACAACCATCGACTTGACTTTCGCAAGACACATTACAGCAGAAACACTTCCTTTCATTTCATATTTCTCCTATCATCGTCCTATCCTCAACAAAATCACTCAAATAGAAATTAGTTAAGTTTAAGTTTACATGTACAATGTTTTAGTAAACAAAATATATTTCTATAGTTAAAATTCTTACAGAATGACGGTATTAGATTTTTGTTTTGATAAAGTGCAGCAACAACCGTTGATACGTATTTCGACCTCCTTAAGTCTCTTCAGAACGGTATAGCCACTGCTCTGAACCAAAACAAAAATCTTTCCCGTCCTAGACAATAGTTATTAAAATAACTATATACAGACGTAACTACGCCATCTAAAAACAAAAAGAGAAATCAAACGATTTCTACTTAGCGAAACCGAATTCAAATCTTAACCACTGTGTTTCCTAAAATTTGCGAAACAAACAGCTGGATGAATTACTCGGCAAGGGAATCTAAAATTGCATTCCACAAGCCGTCCATCCTAGTCAAAATTCGTAGTGAATTCAGTTTCTCGTACTTCCAACGAAGTAAATAACAAAACAGAATGACGGTATTAGATTTTTGTTTTGATAAAGTGCAGCAACAACCGTTGATACGTATTTCGACCTCCTTAAGTCTCTTCAGAACGGTATAGCCACTGCTCTGAACCAAAACAAAAATCTTTCCCGTCCTAGACAATAGTTATTAAAATAACTATATACAGACGTAACTACGCCATCTAAAAACAAAAAGAGAAATCAAACGATTTCTACTTAGCGAAACCGAATTCAAATCTTAACCACTGTGTTTCCTAAAATTTGCGAAACAAACAGCTGGATGAATTACTCGGCAAGGGAATCTAAAATTGCATTCCACAAGCCGTCCATCCTAGTCAAAATTCGTAGTGAATTCAGTTTCTCGTACTTCCAACGAAGTAAATAACAAAACAGAATGACGGTATTAGATTTTTGTTTTGATAAAGTGCAGCAACAACCGTTGATACGTATTTCGACCTCCTTAAGTCTCTTCAGAACGGTATAGCCACTGCTCTGAACCAAAACAAAAATCTTTCCCGTCCTAGACAATAGTTATTAAAATAACTATATACAGACGTAACTACGCCATCTAAAAACAAAAAGAGAAATCAAACGATTTCTACTTAGCGAAACCGAATTCAAATCTTAACCACTGTGTTTCCTAAAATTTGCGAAACAAACAGCTGGATGAATTACTCGGCAAGGGAATCTAAAATTGCATTCCACAAGCCGTCCATCCTAGTCAAAATTCGTAGTGAATTCAGTTTCTCGTACTTCCAACGAAGTAAATAACAAAACAGAATGACGGTATTAGATTTTTGTTTTGATAAAGTGCAGCAACAACCGTTGATACGTATTTCGACCTCCTTAAGTCTCTTCAGAACGGTATAGCCACTGCTCTGAACCAAAACAAAAATCTTTCCCGTCCTAGACAATAGTTATTAAAATAACTATATACAGACGTAACTACGCCATCTAAAAACAAAAAGAGAAATCAAACGATTTCTACTTAGCGAAACCGAATTCAAATCTTAACCACTGTGTTTCCTAAAATTTGCGAAACAAACAGCTGGATGAATTACGTATCAACGGTTGTTGCTGCACTTTATCAAAACAAAAATCTAATACCGTCATTCTGTTTTGTTATTTACTTCGTTGGAAGTACGAGAAACTGAATTCACTACGAATTTTGACTAGGATGGACGGCTTGTGGAATGCAATTTTAGATTCCCTTGCCGAGTAATTCATCCAGCTGTTTGTTTCGCAAATTTTAGGAAACACAGTGGTTAAGATTTGAATTCGGTTTCGCTAAGTAGAAATCGTTTGATTTCTCTTTTTGTTTTTAGATGGCGTAGTTACGTCTGTATATAGTTATTTTAATAACTATTGTCTAGGACGGGAAAGATTTTTGTTTTGGTTCAGAGCAGTGGCTATACCGTTCTGAAGAGACTTAAGGAGGTCGAAATACGTATCAACGGTTGTTGCTGCACTTTATCAAAACAAAAATCTAATACCGTCATTCTGTTTTGTTATTTACTTCGTTGGAAGTACGAGAAACTGAATTCACTACGAATTTTGACTAGGATGGACGGCTTGTGGAATGCAATTTTAGATTCCCTTGCCGAGTAATTCATCCAGCTGTTTGTTTCGCAAATTTTAGGAAACACAGTGGTTAAGATTTGAATTCGGTTTCGCTAAGTAGAAATCGTTTGATTTCTCTTTTTGTTTTTAGATGGCGTAGTTACGTCTGTATATAGTTATTTTAATAACTATTGTCTAGGACGGGAAAGATTTTTGTTTTGGTTCAGAGCAGTGGCTATACCGTTCTGAAGAGACTTAAGGAGGTCGAAATACGTATCAACGGTTGTTGCTGCACTTTATCAAAACAAAAATCTAATACCGTCATTCTGTTTTGTTATTTACTTCGTTGGAAGTACGAGAAACTGAATTCACTACGAATTTTGACTAGGATGGACGGCTTGTGGAATGCAATTTTAGATTCCCTTGCCGAGTAATTCATCCAGCTGTTTGTTTCGCAAATTTTAGGAAACACAGTGGTTAAGATTTGAATTCGGTTTCGCTAAGTAGAAATCGTTTGATTTCTCTTTTTGTTTAAAATTCTTATTTTATAGTGCAATTCTTATTTTCATTCAATTCCTTGTTCCTATTGTGCAATTTAATAATATTCATATTAATAAATATTCTACCGAGAAAAAGACGTTGTCACGTAAAATCTTCGCCCGTAAAACCGACTTTACAGGCAACCGATTTTTCTTCTTTATTTCTTTGTGCTCGGTGATTGAATCTGTTTTCACATGTAAGTGACGTTTTATTCCATGTAAATTTAAAGACAAAATTCTTGGTGCCTTACATATTTATTTAAAAAAATGGTTAGGATGACAACCTTATTAGTGTCTTGAGCTCCTCGCAGAACTGCTTTTCAACATAGATACAAGCTTACAGCTTGGAATGTCTGCCGACAACTATACCATTTTTCAAAGTAAAACACTTGCACGTCACGATTTATACAAAGTGACGTCACTTGTATTTAAAATTTCCAGAACGTTAACCTTAGAGTTCAAATGTTTCTAACACAGCTAATAATACGAAACCCATACGGAACTGCTCGATCTTTCATAGGCGTCAACATGGTGTAATAATCGGAAAAATGTAATTATCATTATATTGAAAATTTTAGAAGTATATTGATTAAATAACCAAAAACATTTGTTATTATTAATAATATAAATTTTATGAAATCTCTTCAAATCTAATATTGCACAAAATAATAATTTTAATTAAATAGATTAGATAATTGTACGCAACTGATACCGGAATACCTCAAATTTTATTGACAGTTCAGCGTGTGGCAAAAGTGTATAAAGTGTTGCCGCTTTTTTAGAGTAAAAATTTTGTTTAGGTTTTGATTTCTTACACAATTTGGTCATTATAATATATATTAATAAATTATATTTATAAATACATATTAAATTTAGACTAATAGCTTTAAAAACTAATTATTGTTGTGTATTGTGATTGTGCTATGTCAAAACAAATAAATAGTCTGTAAAAAGCTGATAAGCTTTCATATAAGATAGATAATTTTGAACAAGAAATAATGGCGGGATGTCTTTACTATTACAGCCCTAAAAGAAGTATAATATATAATTTTGTATTAAAATGTTTTCTAATGGATTTTAGTGTGTTGCGGTAGTCTTAAAACTAAGTGTATTTACTGTTAATATAATAGTTTTGCCGACGACCAAATAGTGATCGCACAAGACGAGGATGGCCTCAGTTTTATGATGAGAAAACTGGAGCAGGAATATACAAAGAATGGGATGGAAATAAACCTAAAGAAAACTGAATACCTAACAACGGAGAATACAGAAATAAAACTGGAAATAGACGAAAGTAAACAAATCAAAGGAACAGACAAGTATAAGTATTTAGGCTTCATAATATCAAATAAAGGAACAACGGAGGAAGATATAAAAAATAGACTAGGACAAACAAGAGACTGCCTACGAAAATTGAACCCGGTACTATAAGATAAGAACATCAGCATGAAAACAAAGAAAAAAATATATAATACCATGACAAGAAGTATCCTCACTTATGGGTGTGAAAATTGGACAATAAATAAGAATACCAAAAACAAAATAAGAGCAACAGAGATGGAATTCCTAAGGAGAAGCTGCAGAGTAACAAGAAGAGATAGAATAAATAACATGGAGATTAAGAGGAGAATGGGAATGAACTCCGACATAGACTACATCGAACAGAAGAGGTTAACCTGGTAACGGACATGTCAGAAGAGCAGACCAAAATCGGTGGATAAATAGAATAACAGAGTGGAGCCCGATAGGAAGAAGAAAGAGAGGCAGACCCCGAAGATCTTTCAGAGATGAAGTGGACGAAGCAATGAGTAGAAGAAACCTACACGAAGGGGACTGGCTAAACAGGAAAAATTGGAGAAAACGGTTGAGTGAAGGAATACAGTGAAAACTGTGGAAATCCTTATATATATATATATATATATATATATATATATATATATATATATAATAGTTTGACAAATAGTTGATATTTTAAAAATTCCTCACTTACTAACTATTCTGATGTTTTGGCAACGCTGTGGGGTTCTGACGTCGTAAATCTTGAATGACGTGCAAGCATTTTTATGTAAAAAATGCTATATACAGCATTGAGCGTACCGAGAAAGCCATACCAGGTTTCTTTTTAACTCAGATACTAGTATGGAAAGATCTATCACTATTTGAATTGCATTTCTAGGAGAAACTATTAATCAGAGCACTACGCAATCTTTTAGCCTGGGAGCAGACCCTCCAAATGCTTCTCGTGTTGATAAGAAACTCTTAAAAAGAAAGCGGGATTTAAAGACTTATAACACCCAAGAACTCACCATTCCCCATCCTCACATAAGGAGCCGTGTCAACATAAATATGCTTTTATACATGTGCCTTGAGTTATTATTTAACTAAAAAAATGACAACATATGACATTAAAAAATTGGTAGTCGCAATTTAAAACGGAATAACAATTTAGAGGTGTCATGATCATATCTACCTAACGAAAATCTCTAACGTAAATGTCTAAATGAGTGAACCCAGTGGCGGATCCAAGGGGGGGGGGGGTTCACGGGGCTCATGACCCCCGGGGGTACCCCTATTCTAGGGGTAAGTGCAGAATTATACGGAAGCCTTTTTAAATTGCTCTTTAAAAAAAATCAACAATTCTAAATACAGTAATACATCGACTAAGACTTCTACGAATTCAGAGTTACGCGATTTTCAAATTTTGTCAATTCGTTATTTGAGTGCCAGAGAATCGTTCGATTATCGATGAGATAGAATTATCAAACTATCTTAAAAAGACTCAAGCCGTACTTGCTCCCTAAAATGTCACAAGAATAGGCAGGATTTATACCAGGAAGGGGCACCAAAGAACAAATTTTAAACTTAAGATAGATCAATTCAATGTAAGCATATAAGTTGGATTTATTGATTACAGTAAAGAATTTGACTATATAAAATGGGACAAAATGTAGAAATACCTGGAGGAATTTCCTCCAGATTTTCCCATAAAACCATGGTACGCCAAATGTGGGTATATGGGCAGGAATACAAATATTAATCGTTTACGTAGTGGACATTGTAAAACTCCTTGCTATCTCTACAAAACACAAAGATATGGATCTGTATTTAGAATTATTAAAAGCAGGAATAGAGAGTCCAATATCTTACATACATAGTACTCTATATAAACCCTCTGACAAAGTTATAAAAATAATTAATAAATTTATATTTAATAAAAAAATAATAAATTCAAAAAATACTGGAATATCCTAACATTTAAAAATTTACGTATCATTCAAATATCACCCAGCTGTCGATTTTTAGTAAACAGAGTAAACAGAAATTTATCCCTTGTTGGGCATTCCTAGACCAAGACGAGCATAACCTTTACATGTACTGGGTAAGTGATTATACAATCGAAACCCAAAAAAAAACGAAGAAGAAGAAGAAGAAGGGATACTCTGAGAATACTGTTCTAGTTGAGCAAAAGTAAAATTATCCTAAAATTGTTAATTATGTTATAAAACTATATTTTTTAAACATCGTATTAGAAATAAACCATAAATTATAAAACAAATTCTTTATTTTACAATCTGGTTCTGTTATTATAAATTTGTAAAGTAGTTTTTCTTGTAGGTATTGCGATCCTTATATGTTTCTTACCGCGAACTGTATGTATAGAAAAAACTCAACATATATATTACATACATGCACCTTAAAATTATTCCCTCGATAAACTCTTCCAAATATAATCGATCATTTTCCAAATTGATTGCGTCTAGACGTCATAAAAAGCAAAGAAAAAGAAACACGTCTCGGGGGAACAATGGCAATAGTTGGCCATTGAAATTTTAAAGACCTCAGCACTTTGTTCCGAAATCTGTTGAATTGACTTTGATGTGAATGAAATCGTGAACCCTCTAATCGGATATAAAGTAAAAGAAAGTAGAAAAAATATGATTTCGTTGAGTTTCATCTGTGTGGCTAATAGTAGAATCTGTGTCGTTTAATTGAAATTTTTTTCTGTTAAAAAGGTTTTACGAAACACAAAAGCTAATACAAAAAATGCAAAACCTGCCATTGGATGTCAACAAATTTACAAACCAACAAATAAATTATTTTTACTATATATATATATATATATATATATATATATATATATATATATATATATATATATATATTGTTATGATGTATTATTTGTGAATGATGAGCATTGATGATTATTGATGATATAGGGTTATGATATTTAATAATATAGGGTTTTTATCGCGGTTCTCAAAGAATTAGTTTGTAAGTACTTTTTTAAATTATCTTTATTATATCTATTATGAAACACACATATATATCTAACATAGCCAATGTAAATTTAAATAAACTATCTTTAAATTGAAATTCTTATGAAACTAATTAAATTCTATAAACAATGTAAAATTTAAACAAACTATCTTCAAAATTGAAATTGTTATGACACTAACTAAATTATATTAACAAAATTTTGTACCTTTCTGTCACTAAATGCCTAAATGAACTGTTTTCCACTATATAGATTTTAATCACCACTCAATATCTTCGTTCTCAGCTTCGGTTATCCTTGTTTTTGTGAAATTACTTTTTCCAATTATCAGCTTCCACCAATTTAAAATATTTTTCTTCACCAACATTTATAAACCACCAAGCAAACCAGCAAACAGCATTTATATTTATTCTTCTTTTCAATATACCAATATCCAATCACCATATAATTATCATAAGTTGATTTATACTAATCTCCAATCATAATATAATTTTTAATTTCTTCCAATATCCAACCAATATTCTTCTAATATACTTTCCAATATTATCAAATTTTAATACTAAATCACCAATTATTACATACTTTATACTTTCTTCCTAATTCTGACTAAACTGTAACTGATCTGACTTCTTCTTACTAACTGAATGGCTTATTTCATACTAACTCTAACTAACTTTCATACTAAACTGGCCATCTTGAATCCAAATCACCGAGTATTTATACCTTTTCAATCTTCCAGAACCATCTGGTAAGAAATCCTATTCGATTTTGTTCTATTTCCTCTATATGGATGTTCTGGAAAAATTATATGTTCGATCCACAGACATAAGCATTATTCGAGAATGTTCTACCGTAAACAAAGGTCAAATTCTGTATTCTGGAGAATTCTTTAATTTTCTATTGATAATTTTGTTGACATTTAGGCTTTTCAGATCAGAATATACACTTAAATCAGTAACTAACAGTCTAATTTAATAAACTACACATTTTAAACAACATATTACTATAACCCCACTTTATATTCGTAATCATTACTTAAACGTCACTTTAAAGAGTATTTTTGGTTGCCTAGTCACATGGCTCACTTAAATATATCTACAACATTATAATTACTAAAATAAAACTTTTTTTACACTTATTACATGCTATATAATTATAAATTATTTTCTTTAAACACCAATTATCTCAATATATATATATATATATATATATATATATATATATATATATATATATATATATACTTCTGAATCGAAATCAATAGAACGATATTACTATACCTGGATGACACACAGTTTGGTTTCCGTAGCGGGTTTAGAACGAGAGAGGCACTGTTTGGAATTAATGTACTTGCTCAAAGATGTCGAGATATATCTGTAGACATATACTGTTGTTTTTATGAACTTCCGAAAGGCATTTGATCGTGTTAAGCACTCTATATTGATCGAAGCTCTAAAAGACATTGGCTTGGACGGCAGAGATGTTCGAATAATTGCAAATTTATATTGGAATCAAACAACATCAGTTTTAGTAGATGGCGTGGAATCACAAGCTCTTAATATTAAAAGAGGAGTACGGCAGGGATGCCTCTTGTCACCCCTGCTTTTCAACGTTTACTCCGAAAGAATTTTCAAAAAAGAACTTTCTGAAAAACAAGAAGGAATACTTGTGAACGGTGAAGTCATCAATAATTTGCGATATGCGACCGATACAGTACTCCTAGCTTCTAGTCAAAAAGATCTGCAAACACTACTTGATAGTGTCGTTGAGAGTTGTAGGGAGGCAGGTCTGGATCTGAACATACGGAAAACCATAATACTCGTAATAAGTAAACAACAGCATATAAAACCGTCTATATATGTAAATAATACCAAACTTGAGCAAGTTCATAAAATCGTTTATCTTGGACAGCAACTAAATTGTAACGTAGAAAGTCACGGCGAAATTAGATCTAGGATAGAGCAGGCTAGAGCGGCTTTTAGAAGGATGTCCAAGGTGTTATGTAACAGAGACCTAAAATTGGCATTGAGGATCCGCCTACTTCGCTGCTACGTGTTCTCGGTCTTACTTTATGGTGTCGAGTCCTGGACTGTGAATAAAATCGATCTAAATCGCCTTAAGCCTTTCGAAATGTGGTGCTATAGAAGAATTTTAAAAGTTTCTTGGGTGGAGAAGATTCGAAACTCCACAATACTAGAACGTCTCAGCAAGACTACTGAGATCATAAAAAGCATCAAGCAGAGAAAGCTGGAGTATTTCGGACATGTAATGAGATGTCCCAAATATAGGTTGCTACAAAATATCATGCAAGGAAAAATAGCAGGCAAACGCAGTCCAGGACGAAGAAGAACCTCATGGTTGAAGAACTTGCGAGATTGGTATGGTGTTGATACCAGCATGCTATTTAGGGTGGCAGTGAATAAAATTAAGATAGCTATGTTTTGGTAACCAACGTTCTGAAAGGTCATGGTACATGAAGAAGAAGATATTACTTTCGGTATCTCTACCCCATCAGTCACTCCAGCTGATTCAGATTTAAACCGAAAAGTCCGACTAATGTCTCCAAAATACTTCCGTTTTATCACTTATAGTGGTTCGCGTACAGAGGTGCCATCTTGTTTGACAGCGAGGTACTAGAGGTGCAAATAATTCATCACTAAGTCATTACTACATCTACATTAGTCTCCTATAAAGCAGTTCTCAAATATGAAAGGGCCAATGAAAAAACCATCGATCACACCACACGTTTACCGAACATTTTTACTGAAAAGTAGCTTCAATTGTTGCGAGTGGATTTTTGTCTGACAATACATGTCAGTTACGGCTATTATTGATGCCATCTCTGGCATAATCTTTCGGTTGTAGTTGCTGTACACGTTGTAGGTGGTATTGATATAAGCCTTGCTCGTGAAGTGTGTTTATTACTCTCGTTTGAGGAATTCCCAAGTGATCTGACCTGATTTTCTTCGTGATCTGACCCCTGGATCATCTTCTACTGAATCCAGAATATTTTCCATTTCTTTTAAACTTTATCGGAGAATACTTTCCGAGATTATTTTATTTTATAACTAGGAAGCGTTCATGTATCGCATAGATTGTTGATTGTTCCAATAACTACATTTTAATCTGCAGTTTTATAATTTGGAAATCTCTGACGATATTGTTCAATAGCAGCTCTAGCGTTTTCATTACAAAACCTATAAACAAACACTATGTTTGCAAAATCACGATTTGAATAAGTATGTGGCATTTTGTACCAACTATTTTCATACAAGCTGCCAAAGAAATGATATATCACGTTGACTCTACAGTAGCACATATGACAGTGATATTCAACAATGTATTAAACGAATCGCAGATATTATCGTACAGCAGTGTGATAATTAGCAGTAAATACCTTTTTTTATGGAGAACATAACTGAGTTTGTGCAAAACTACTTTTTGCCAAAACGCCAAATTTTGTAATGAAATGCGTTACAAGAACATTTAAAGCTAAATGAATGGAAAATTATAACTTTTTGTTATTCTAGCTATAACTCAAAAAAAAAATCGAGATAATACACTCGCGATCATAAAATCCGAGTCACCTTGAAAATCACCGATATTTCATTTTTAACGAGCTTTATCGTAAATAATAATAACACAAATACAAACTAATGCATGTTTCTGGGAATTGTTGTAGTCTTAGCGGTTTCCTTTGCAACAAAGAATTTCAATTATAGTGCCGATTTCGCGGGAAAGCGCACACTTCCCAAAATTAACGGTACCTGTAACTGCCGCTTGTTTTAAATGTCTCATTTGTGCTTCGACTTTCTGTTCAAACGCAACGAACAAACGTTTATTATTGCCACCATTAGTGTTTATTAGTGCCATTATTAGTGTTTATTATTGTTTATTTTTTGCCAAAAATACCCTTGACTGTTGTTGAAACGGCACAAAATGTTGCTCTTCTGAAAGACGGTCACACTCAACGGCAAGTCGCAAGAACTGTTGGCGTAAGCATTTCTACGGTTCAACGAGTGCTTCAACGCTTTCAGGAGAAGGGCTTGCTATCCAGACGACCTGGCTCTGGACGAAGAAGAATGACCACGGTACGAGATGACCGTTTTCTTGTGTTTCAGGCTTTACGAAACCGGACCTCAACTGCGATTATGCATCGAAATCGTCTACAGGAAGTACGAAATGGCAATGTTAGCGTTGCAAGAGTCAGGACAAGACTTCGTTCTTTTGGACTATCTTCTTGGGTAATGGCTACAGGACCGCCACTTCGCCTGGCGCATCGAGTTGCACGACTAGCTTTTGCTCGACAATACGCGCATTGTGGAATTAACGATTGGAGCAAAGAGTTATTCTCAGATGAATTCCGTTTCTGCCTAACTGGATCCGATGGACGTGTAAGAGTTTGGAGGAGAACCGGTGAATGATTTTCACAAGCTTGCATTGCTCCAAGAATGCCATTTGGTGGAGGCTCGGTCATGGCTTGGGGAGGTGTATCTTCCGACTTCCGCACAGAATTACCCTTCATCGAAAATGGGTCCTTAACTACACGAAGGGACATTACGGAGATTCTGGAAGAACATGTTATGCATACCATGGCAAGGCTTGGAGAAAACGTCGTTTTTATGCAGAACAACGCTCGAAAGCACGTTGCCACGATCAGTATGCAATACTTGGAATTACGAGGTTACCCCGGCCAGCTAGCTCTCCGGACCTGAATCCCATCGAACATATCTGGTACGATTTGAAAAAAACGTATTCAACCCCTAACATCTCCTCCTAACAACGGACAGGAGCTTAACGATCTGTTAGTGAGAGAGTGGAATAACATACCACAACATGTAATCCGGAGAAAAATTGAGAGTATGCCCCGTCGTCTGCAAGAGGTCATTAGAGCAAGTGGAGGCAATACACGATATTAGTCATTGAAATTTCACTGACATATAACCACGTTCTGTATTTTCCCTTTTTTTGTATGCCTGTTTTATCAACAATTTGGTTTGTTTTCTGCTTTTTCAATAAAAACAATAAAAAACCGTTTTTTTTTTCTTTCAAAACAAACATTGATGACAAATAAAAAATACGTTAACCTAAAAAAAAGGTTATTACTCCACCAGAGGCAAAAATATTCCAGAAACTTGAAATTTTCAAGGTGACCCGGATTTTATGATCGCGAGTGTATAAATTTATTTTTAATAAAATTGTCCAATTTAATATCTTCCACGTTTTTATTGAATTTTAAAATCATGAATATTTGATAATATTTCAGATTTCAGGGGGGGGGTCCGGACCACCCTGGCTACGTCACTGCTTACTAATAAAATGATTAAATTTTCAGCTTGATTCGTCGCCTTGCTACAGAACAGAAGCTGGTTCAATAATGTGTTAAAGATCCACGATTTCTTATACAGTCATTGACAAGCCTGGACATCGTTCTTATACGCCTTTCATCGTTGTGATGAGGTGGTCGATATTCTGTTGGCATATCTCATTCCAGGCTACTGCAATTTCATGAGTAAGATCTCCTAATGTCTGTGGAGGGTGTTGCAAATTCAAGATCCTGCGACTTACCATGTCCCAGACATGTTCAATAGATCAGGCTATCGTTGTGGCCAAGGTTGGTGTGATATTGATCCATAAAGGCTAACGATTCTCTGGCAACAGGCAGTCGGGCATTCTATTGCTCAACAGTCTTGCCATACTTCTTCACCATAGGCCGATTAAACACATATGTGACGTTCACTGTAAAAATGGTGTAACTCCATTACATTGAATTTGTAGATATTATGACACTTGCGATAATATACCGATTGCGAGATGGGTTAGGCAAGGATGCGTCTTGTCTCCGACGCTTTTCAACGTGTACTCACAGGTCATATTCAGAAAAGCCTTATGGGAAAGAAAAGAGGGAATAAGAATTGGTGGAGAAATCATAAACACCATGAGATTTGCAGATGACACGGTAATTATGGCTGAGAGTATAGAAGATCTAAAAACTTTACTAGATGCAATAAATAGTGAATGCATTCAAATGGGACTTGACATCAACACAGATAAGACCAAATTTATGATAGTATCAAGGAGTCCAATAAATAATGAACAACTAACTCTTGGTGGACAGCAAATAGAGAGAGTGACAAAATATAAATATCTGGGAGCTTACATCAACACAGAATTAGATCCAGATTAAGAGATCCGGGTACGAATAGAAATGGCAAGGGCAGCGTTCTTAAAATTCGAACAGTTGTTCTGTGACAAAAATCTGAATATTGCGCTGAGACTGAGGTTTGTTGAATGTTACGTCTGGTCGCAACTATTGTACGGGGTAGAAACATGGACACTAAAAGCGCAAATAGTTAAAAAGATTGAAGCCTTTGAACTTTGGATATACCGGAGAATGTTGAGAATCCCATGGACTGCCAGGGTCACCAATGAAGAAGTGCTGAGAAGAATGGGTCGAGACAAAAAATTGTTGAGAACGATAAAAGTACGCAAGACTGCATACCTTGGACACATACTAAGAAATAGTAAATATAGTCTACTGAAGGTCATCATGCAGGGTAGAGTCGATGGCAAAAAGGGAATAGGTAGAAAGAGGAAGTCATGACTGCGAAATATTCGAGACTGGACAAACATGACTGTAGACGAATTATTCCACGTTGCAAAAGACAGAGAAGCTTTTAAAAATGTGGTCGCCAACCTCCGTTAATGGGGACGGCATAGGAAGAAGAAGAAGATGACACTTGCAAATTGATGTACAGGAAAAAAAATAAAAGTCCTTATTGAGTTATTTACATTATTTATTGTTTAATATAAGACCAAGTTTCTAATCATAAGTATAAAACAGAAAAACTAAATTGGATATTGAAAATAAAAAAAAAATACATTTTTAATGTTTTAGTACATTAGTTCATTAATTCGTGTACAAAATATTCGTTTAGAATTTAGACTGTCAGTTATATACAGTCGCTTGTCTGTTCATACGAAGGTACAGACTTTTATGAAACTTCCCTTGATAAATATTTATATTCTACATTCTTACATGTAAGTCTGTTTTGCTAAACTTTCCAGTAAAATAAACTTCGCTTTTACTGCGAATTCGTATGTGACTCTAGGTGAAAATGGCTATAAATTCTTTTAGTCTGTGGCAAGCTGAACTTTGAAAGAATTATGGGCTCTGTTTCCAAATAAAAGGGAGGTAGACTAATAAATTTTTATATACGTATCTCGGGATACATTCTAACAAAGCCACTGAATACTGGATGCGGTTAGAAACTCGAAATATTTCTCTTAATATTACTTGTGAAACATTTTTACGCAGCATTTTATATTTTGATAGACAATATTTTTATATTTTTGGTGTATAGTTTTTACTAACGGTCATTTTATATATGTCAATTACGTACAGGAAATATTAAAATTTTTGCCTCTATTTTTGTGCATGGCCGACTTCTCCATATAAATTTCTTTATATGATGCTACCATATCTTTGGAGAAAGGAGTACGCCAAGGATTTGTTTTGTCTCCCTTAACATCTATATATACTTCATAACGTGTAGAATTTTGTATGATTGGTAGAGAGGAATAAACCTAGACGAAGTCAAGATATCTAACTTGTGTTTCGCAGACGACACTTCACTTCTAGCCTTTACTCCAGAAAAAAAATAAAATTACTAAGTTACTAAAAAACCCAAGGTAGAAAGTGCTAAGTTTGGATTCACGGTTAACTACAAAGAAAAAAACAAATTCATGATTATTCATCGCCAAAAACACTTTCCTGAAACTCGAACTATTGCAGGGTGCAAAGTAGTCTTCTCTATGATATATCTTGGAGCTCTAATTAACAACACAAACAGTTGTGAATATGAAATAAGAAGCATACTAACTAGCAAGACTAGCAAATAATCGTCACATTACTATGACAAACAAGAAGAAAATCGTTTTAACTTTGGTCTTTTCCATATTTTACTCTACATGCAAGACCTGGCCAATCAAAGAACTAGATAGACGACGCATAGATGCTTTTGAAATGTGGACATGGAGATGACCATGGACGGCTCGCCGCTTGAATGTCTTGGTTCTACATGAAATTAATCTTCATCAGCGTCTCTTTAGTACTGTTTACTCTAGAATTTTAAAGTTCTTTAGTCATATCCATCCAATTGATCACAAAATGGAGCCGTTGATGATCTAAGGAAGGCTCAGAGTCAACGACAATAAGGCAGATCTCCACAGTGACAAAGCTTCTCAACAAATAGTATATGCAACAGATGCAAATATTATTAATCAAACTATCCGAATTGCTGAAGCTCAATGATAAACCACAACACATCTTCTAATATGATAATGACTAAGCTGATGATGATTATATCTTTATTGATCTTTCTGTTTTACTTCTTCCAGAGACTTAAGACCCATTAACAATTTAACTTCCGACCATGAATGGATCTGAAGGGTTAAGTATCCCTCTTATCCTTGATGCGAGCCTAACGTGGAGTACTTAAGCAATAAGGGCTCTGGGATCATGCATTAGACTTTGTAGCAAAACAGCCTTAGAGTTAAAGCTGAACCAAATTTAGCTCTTTTGATCAAGTCTGTCAGTCGCTTGTAAAATCGTCTGGGTAAAGTCCAAAACAGATTATTTTTCTTTAATCGTTGGACTGAAAAATTAGGAACTTTCAAGTTTGACTAAAAACACGTCAGTCCAAGGCCAAAAACGGAATTTATTTCGGGGTTTGCACCAAGACTTTTGACAGCAGATCAGACAGAAGACAAAGGTTACATCACAGAACATTTTTGAACTAATAAGTCCATCATTAGTGAACCTAAAAAGCAAGTAATCTCACTCAGTTAACCCGGCATTACAGGCGCCAAAAAACTTACGTTGCAACACACGCGCCGTCAAATCGATCCTTTACATAGTTTTGGTTTTAATTATTAAAAAAAAAACAAGTATAACTTAAATATTAAACCAAAAATCTTTTATTTCAAGCTTACGATACAATTTTTTATTTATTGTTGGCTTTTATAGCATTTAGTAAAAAGCTGGGAAGTATGTTCTCGGCATATATACTTTTGACACTGTACGCATAGGCATAGGGTCTTCGTTTTTCTGTTCTTTTTCGATAAGCAAAATGACATCTGCCTGGAACGTCATACTGGCTATGTTGCGTAGATACCTCCGGGATGTCCAAGATTTCGTTTATATGACTTCTCATAGTTACTAGTAATATAACCATTTCTCGACGACGTTCAAGTTGCGGTGTAATGAGACTCATTGCTAATGATTTCAAAAAGTTTCGGGCGAGTACTATATGAGTATTGTTACGATAAATATGAGTCATATTTAAACTGTAAACATTTTGTTATTCTAACTTGTGTTCTAGTATATTCTCCGACCCGCTAGAAACCCTTCCGTTCGAGAAAGGTCAACACAGGTCGCCGAGGGGATTCCAGAACAACAGCTCTTTAATATAAATAGAGTAAATCTCATTGTGTTAGTCTGAAAATATAATCGAGTCGAGTTTTGAAATGTAATGCGCGTATTGTCGGGATAAATAAATTGTAACAAATGTAAATAAATTATATAATTATAATGTGAAATAAATTAGTATGATATTGTACAAATAAAGACTTTAATAAACTAAGTGTTAGAACATTTTTATAATAAATAAAGTTAATAAATTAGACTAAACTCAGTTCAATCGGTGTCAAAACTGGAACTTTGAAATTAATAGTGAAAATGTCTACGATTTGTGACACACAGTTTCGAATTTAAGAAGACATCTCGAGAACAGAGAATTAGCTTCTACCGGAAAAAAGGCTAATTTAGTCCAACGACTAAAGAACGCTTTGGAGGAAGAGGGTTTAGACCCAGAAACTTATATATTTCAAGACAAACATGCTACTATCATCTCGTCGATTTCGAAAGTTTCTGGTGATGTGGCCAAAGTTTCTGGTGACATCGCATCATTAGAGAACAAAGTTTCTGACGATATTTCGAAAGTTTCCGGCGACATCGCTTCTTTAGAAAACAAAGTTTCTAACGAGATTTCTTCTCTGGAAAGCAAAGTTTCTGCTAACATCTCTAAAGTCACTTCGGAGATGTCTGCCCTCGACGATAGAATATCTTCGTTAAAAAACCAGGTTGCTGCCGATAAGTTGACCTTCGAAGAAAAGATGAAAGAGATGGAAAGGAAGATGGGGGAAACAGGGACAGCAGAGAGAGGAAACAATCCAATTACAGTAGAGACAAAAGAAGACGAGACGAAATGTAAGTTGGAAACACGGCTGAAATTTGAAGAAAGTGGAGGTTCTGTTCATGTTAAGTCCCAACTTTCGACGGAAAATCGTTAAGGAACAACTACACGAAACAGTACGAATCAGCTGCAAGAACGAATAATGGATGGTCTGAAAAAGAAAAAGGCTGTAAATCTGAGTATCGCTCTTTGAGGAGATGCCTTAGATGTGCCTTAGACCATAGCCGTAGAGGAGACGGATGATTTCGAACAACTTAAGAAGAGGTTAGATATGCGATATGGCCATGAACATTTGGACCATGTAAATCATTCGCAGCTTAAAAATCAAAGACAAAAGAGAGATGAGGCTCTTCAAGAATATGAGGTAGATATTGCCGGGTTAGTACGGTATGCTTATCCAACAGCTCCCGAAGACATGATGGAAAAATTAGCCGTTCAAACATTTATTGATGGTCTTCGTGATCATGAAATGCAGAGAATACTGCGATTAGCTCGTCACAAGACGCTGGTTGATGTCTTATCCGCCGCCCTCGAATACGAGTCAGCTACGTAGGCTTCTGCCGGTTAATAAACTCTAAAAAAAATTTACCCCTCAATATTTAATAATTAATTAATAAGTAATTCACCATCCTACACTTATCTGCTACCTAATTTTCAGGTGCCAAATGTTAATCTAAAACATATAGGGCCTTATTTTCATTTTAGCTTATTGTAGCTTCAATATATATATTTATTGATGATGGCCTACTTTTAATTCAAATATCTCATAAATTTATGGCATTTATACATTTGTTTTACAATCTCCAACATAATCTGTCAGGGTATATTACACCTTGATCCAACATATTGATATTTTTATTGTTACAAACAATAATTAATAAAATAATTTTAATATTTTAATTCAACACATTGTTAGCTAGTGTCACATTAAGATACACACTTCAAGTTACATTGACTTTTTTGTTTATACAGCCTTTCTACAAATGTCATTTTAATCAGTTATTATCGAGGACCCATAGAGACACCTTGTGTAGGATTAGCAACTCCTGGGAGCCATGCGTTGTCATAGAGTAAATCTGTTTAAAAGAACAATATCATTTAAATTTATCAATACATATGTATTAATTAACAAAATTAACATCATTCAAAGGATTTTTACCCACATATTTAATGTTTTCATTTATGTATAACTGGCAAGTAAGAACCACTTGTTCTTTAAGAGCGTAAGCGCAAAATTTCTGAGAAAACTAATAAGTATTTTTGAAAAATTTACAACGCAGAATGAAAGATTACATTATTACCGAGGGCCGAAAGTCCCTGAAATTTTCTATAATGTTTATTTTAGTAAGTTACAGGGGTGAAAAAGAAGAGAAAATTAAGTGTGATTTTTAATTTTAAATATTTTATTCAAAAGAAACTTTTTGTTTATTCTAAGGGATTTTCGGCCCTCGGTAATAATGTAATCTTTTATTCTGCGTTTAAATTTTTGAAAAATATTTATTAGTTTTCTCAGGATTCGAAAAAAATAAATGCATTTAAAAAGCATTGGCCCGAAATTTTGCGTAAACCTTGTGTTGACATTTATTTTAGGTAACTGCATTGATGATGGGCTTATTAGTCCAAAAACGTTCTGTTAGGTAGCCCGAAAGACTATTTTTAGAATATATATACATTTTATAAAGGTTTTTTTTTAAATAAATTAACTTAGATTTTTAAATAAAAGATTTTATGATTCATGATATACAGCCAAGTACAGAAATTTCATTTTCCTGTTCTAGTATGATCTAGAAATCATTAAAAAATTAAAGGTTTAATGCTTTTATAATTTATTAAAAATAACGTTTTATGTAGTAAAGCTATATACATTATTGATATCCTTAAGAGCCACTAACAGTTTCCCGTTCCCGTTCAACCTGAATGCACTTCTTCAAATCACCATCCATCTTTATCATACTAAGAAATTTTGTTTACATTGCTCCACTATGGGAAAACTTAGTTCAATATTCAACTTTTCAATGAATTTAAAGGATATAGTGAAACGCTTCAAATGAGTTTGTAAAACTTCTTCTTCACTGCAGTTAAAATAAGTTTTCTCGTTACCATTCAAAAGGTATATTTCAGCGAGAATTTCTCAAAATTGGCGAACTTTCGAATTATCTGCTTCTCGTAATATCCGTCAGCAATACTAGAGGTAAATATTAACTGTTTTTTTATTTTTTACGATAATATGTGAATAATTGTACTTATTGAATTATTTTTTTTTTTTTAAAGGTTAAAATACGTTTATTGACGTTTCAATTTCCACTTCGGAAATCGTTCTCAAAATACAAACATGGTTTGTATATTGAATTATTATTTATACTAATAAAGGCAGGGGCGTGCGGTGCATGGATGCATTGCATCCCCTAAAATCTAAAATTTATTATCAGTAGGTAAAACTACATAATCATATTTCACATTGATTTGTAATAATTCAAATATTTAAAGATACAATATGTTTTTCAAGAAATCATTAAATTACTTTACGAATGACAATTACTGGCAACAGCGCACGGTGACTGTAATATCTTTGGATGCATTTTCTGAAACCATTCTGCTCGCGCTAGTATCGCTTCAATACGGCAGCACACGTCGACTCTCGGGCCCAATTTGTATAGGTTTGGATCGGCATTTTTAAGCATATTAGATGCAATATTAGATTTGCTTATCATAGGTAAGCGGTAAGGCGACTGGAGTAGTTCGCATATCACATTGTAATACAGCGCGTTTATATATATATATATATATATATATATATATATATTAATTTGCGTAGTATATATATATATATATATATATATATATATATATATATATATATATATATATAAGTGTAATATCATACCCTTATTCATGTGAAGAGATAGCAGTTTGAATTCGTCTAAAAAGAGTTTATTATCGTTAAAATTCTACAATATAAATTATTAACAATAATAACATAACTAAAATAACTTAACAAATATACAAACCTAAAAAGAGAATCAAGAACAATGCTATTTCTTACGCCATTAAGTAATTTGACAATTGTACCATACAATTTACAATATGTCAATGTCAATAAAACTTAAACAGTCATACAACCTAAAACTTTAAATAACTAAAAATAACTAAGCCCTGCTGTTTCACTTAAAATAAACATAGGTTTACTTTTACATCCCCCTACCAAAAAGGTATGATAAACCATCTAAGTATATGGTTTATCACAAGGCATCAATTTTGAAATATGGAAATAATTCATATCATTCTTTTTGTATCCAATATCTACTTCATATAATATATTTGAAATTTGTTTTTTTATTTGAAATGGACCTACTCTTACTTCGTCAAGTTTTTTTCTATTTAGTTTTGATTTATTTTCTACATATGCCCAATCTCCCTCTTTGAATTCATAGGATTTTCTATTTTTGTCATACAGTTTTTTATTATATTCATGATGTCGTACCGAATTTTTATAGGCTATTTCTTTATCTTTTGATACATTTGTTGTCTCACACAGTTCCTCGGGAACAATCGGATCTGCTTTTCCAAAAAGCAAATATTCTGGGCTATATCCGGTTACGGAATGATCTGTTTTATTGTATTCCTCTATACATTCTTCAGCTATTTTTGTCCATGCTCGAATTCTAGTTTCATTTTGTTTGCATCTTATTCTGTTAACTAATGTCTGATTAAGTCTTTCATTTAATCCATTCGAGAATGGACAGTCTACTGCTGTAAAAATTAATTGAATATTTAAATGTTTCATATGATTTCTAAATATTTTGGAATTAATTCCTGGATACTGATCTGTTAATAATGTTTTTATGGGGTGTTTATCTTGAATTTTGGCGATTAATTTTATGAAATCATCTGTGGTCTGATTTTTAGAAGTAACTGCAAGCGCATATCTGGTGAAGTGATCTACAAGTAAGTGGAGGTATTTTTTTGTCGAACGATTGCCACCAAATCCTCCTATTGTATCTAAGGACATTATCTGAAAAGGTTCTTTTGCTGGACCCAATTGTGACAGAAGACCATATTTTGGACCGATTCTTGTTTTATTTTTACAGCAGATCTCGCATGTTTGACAGATATCCTTTGCTAGTGAATCTATATTCTTAATGTAGTAAAAATTTCTAATTTTGTTTGTTACTTTACCAGCACAAATATGACCATAAAATTTGTGAACTTTTGTTATTAACTCTTTTCCAAAATCTTTGGATAAAATTATTCTTTTTTCATTCTTCCTTAATTTATAAAATATATCTTGGTTCAAAATTGTTCCTCTCATTGTATCTATAACTTGTCGATTATTATTTTGGTCTTGTTTTATCTCAGTTAATGTGACTAGGTTTACTGTTCTTATGAATGTTTCTGCATTTTTCATATTTTCCAACACTGGGTTTCTAGAAAGGCAGTCCGCTTCTACATTTTCTTTTCCAGGTTCATATTTAATGTCGAAGTCAAATTGTGAAAGA
The DNA here is from genome assembly GCF_040954645.1 of Diabrotica undecimpunctata. Taxonomy (NCBI): domain Eukaryota; kingdom Metazoa; phylum Arthropoda; class Insecta; order Coleoptera; family Chrysomelidae; genus Diabrotica; species Diabrotica undecimpunctata. Next base: position 145,353,964 of record NC_092806.1, on the reverse strand, counting down.
AAATGTGTCATATCTCCTAATTCTTCATCTGGTCTTGTACGAAGTTCTCTTCCCTCAAGGGGTTTATGATCAGTAATAACGAGAAATTTTCTTCCCATTAGCCAGTATTGCCAAAATTTTATTGCTTCTTTAATTGCCAGGCATTCTAAAAAAATAGCCTTTTTATTTTTTTGATATTTGTTCAATTTTTTTGAAAAGTATGCTACGGGTTTCATTTCTCCATCTCTTTGTTTTTGTTTCAGAACCGCACCAATTCCTAGAACACTAGCATCTGTATATATAGTTGTAGGAGCATTTGGGTTAAAAATGGCTAGTATAGGTTCAGAACAGAGGATATTCTTTGCCCTATCAAAAGCTGTTTGGCAGCTTAAAGACCAGTGGAATTTGATATCTTTTCTAAGTAAATTATGTAGTGGCTCTAATAACCTAGCTGAATCTTTTATATATTTGTGGTAAAAATTTACTTTTCCCAAAAACTGTCGTACTTTTTTTCTCGTGTCTGGTGCTGGAAAATCTCTGATCGATATTAAATTATCATGTAACGGACGAACTGAATTGTGTCCCACAATGTGTCCCAAATATTTAACCTCTTCTCTTGCAAAATTACATTTTAGAAGTTTGAGCCTAAATCCCTCTTCAATAATTGCTTTCATAAGTCTTTCTATATGGTCTAAGTGTTCTTCAAATGATAATGAGAATATTAAAATGTCATCTATGTAGTTTATACAAAATGAATTTAAATTATGCTTCCTGATAATATTACTTAAAATTCTTTGAAATATTGCGGGAGATGTTTTAAGCCCAAAAGGTAAGCATTTCCATTGCCAATGACCACTTTGGGTAACGAAGGCTGTCTTGTATTTATCTTTTATCCGAACTGGAATACACCAAAAAGCAGAATTTATATCTAAAGTAGTAAAGAACCTAGCATTCCTTGTTTTGGTCAAAATCTCGTCAATTAAAGGAAAAGGTTGGGGTTCAGGAATAATTAATTTGTTTAACTCACGAAAGTCAATGCACAATCTTGTTTTAGATCCTTCATCTTTTTTAAAAGCCAATGTAACAGGTGCTGCAAAAGGTGAAGATGATTCTTCTATTAAATTTGCTTTTAATAATTGTCCTATTTGAAATTCTATCTCTTTTTGGTCCTCTATCGAGCATCTATAGGGTCTTTTTGCAACAAATTTATGTTCTAAAAGTTTAATTTGAGCTTCATTATTTTGAACCTGCCCAATGTCAAATTTATGTTTTGCAAAAATATTGTCATATTTATTTAGTAATATTTCTATTTTATTTTTCTGATATGGCAATAAATGTTGTAATTTTGCTTCAAAAAGTTCTGTGGGAATTCCCTCATTAAAGTTTATGGAGTATTCTGTAATATTAATATTATAATTAAATTTTTCGATTTTTTCTTCAATTTTTCCGTATAATCTTTGATAAATCTCTAAATCAAAATCTTGTTTCATTTGAAAATTTAAAATAGAATCTAATCCGAGTAGAATATCGTACTCAAAATATTCATCATTAATTACAAAAAGATTAATATTTTTCTCAATTTTATTAATTTTCAGTTTTGCAATTAGTTTTCCTGTAAAATTTGTTCTGCCATTTATCGTTTTAAACATATTCCTATCTTCTTGAATATCTAATCCTAACTTTCTTGCCACCTTCGAATTCAGAAGAGTAACATTTGAGCCTGGGTCATAAACTCCACATAATTCTTTATTATTTAGGAATACTTTTAATTTGATCAATGGCAGCAAATCTAGTTTTTTTGTTCAGTTACTGTTTCATTTAATGTCTCCTGTATAGCAATATTATTAATATATTTAATATCATTTGATTTGTTTTCTTTTGTTACCTTTTTATCTTTTTGCTTTAAACGGCATATTGCCTCTGGATGAAACCTCCCAGGGAATCCTTTTCTATCACAATATTGACAAGTAGTTTTCTGTTCTTCTGGTATTATAGTAGATTTTTGATAAAAATTTGGTTTTGTCTCCAATTAATTCTTCTTTTTTATAACTAAACTTTCCAATTTTCGTAATTCACCTACCAATTTTTCCATTGTTGTAACGTCAGCTCTATTAATATTATCTTGTATATAAATTGGCAAATTTGTTACAATTAAATCAATTAGTATATCAATGGGAAAATCATTCTTTATATTTAGCAATAAATTTTCTTTACGAAACGCATAATCAACAATACTACCACCTATATACCTAAAAGAATAAGCTTGCCTATGATTATGCCAACCTGTTTCACAAAAACTATCTAAAAAATTAATTTTCCATACCTCAAAACTGTTATCTAAGCCTAATGTTATTATTTTTGATTCAAACCATTCTTTTGCTATTCCATCAAGAAACAAACGTAGAATCAAAATCTTGTCTTCATCAGCAACCACCTCACATCGCAAACATTCTGATTCGAAGGTCTTGAGCCATGAATTCATTGGAACATTATTTCCATCAAAATTTCGAAGTACAAAATCATCTTTTATTTTTTTTAAATTTTTCTTTTCAACTTTAGGTAAATTTGTGTCATTAAATTTCTGGAGCAACTCAGCAAATGATGGAAATTGTTCAGCTGTTTGTATCTTCTCATACACTGGTAATAAGGTCTGTTGTAAGTACTCACTTTGGTAAACCACATCACCATCTGAATCAAAATAAATCTCCTTCAAATTGTCTTCTAATGCTATAGTACATGTTCTAAAGGATCCTCTTGTTTTCATAGATGCTAATATATTCTTCACTTTTTTCAGATGAAATAGTCCAGAATGATCAATTTGAAGTTGTTTTTCAAAGGGGATTTCATAATAAAAACGGGACCCTGTTGGCTGCAGCCACTTAAATTTATATACATTTTTCTTACTATCACTACTGTTTACTTCTATAGCCATGCAAATTCTCATTGATGTAAAATTCATTCTTAAATATCGTTTTATCCAAATAACGGCTTGGAAATTTATAGTTATCACTATATTTTTTTTATCAGCTTAAGTTCTTGATTTATAAGTGTAATATCATACCCTTATTCATGTGAAGAGATAGCAGTTTGAATTCGTCTAAAAAGAGTTTATTATCGTTAAAATTCTACAATATAAATTATTAAAAATAATAACATAACTAAAATAACTTAACAAATATACAAACCTAAAAAGAGAATCAAGAACAATGCTATTTCTTACGCCATTAAGTAATTTGACAATTGTACCATACAATTTACAATATGTCAATGTCAATAAAACTTAAACAGTCATACAACCTAAAACTTTAAATAACTAAAAATAACTAAGCCCTGCTGTTTCACTTAAAATAAACATAGGTTTACTTTTACATATATATATATATATATATATATATATATATATATATATATATATATATATATATTAATTTGTGTAGTTTTTCCCAACCGTGTACAAGTTCTCAATCCTGCCAGGAAAACAGTAATGGACAGTGCTGTATTGTGTGCGATTTATTAAAATGTGAATTTTCAAAATTTAACTTTCAAGAAAAGTGTAATATTATATCTGTAGGCAGGCCAAAACCATTACTGGAAATTCAAACCAAGTCGACGAAATGTACACGTTATTTTAACAAAAATATATACGATTCCTTTAAGTGGTTGACAGGTTGTAAAACTCTCTCGAGATTATTTTGTTTTCCGTGTATATTATTTAATATAAGACACATTTTAAGTAAAACGCATTTAGAAGCAGTTATAAAAGAAAAGACTTTTGGGAAAACACGAATTGATCACGCTCTAGATAATCAGCTTAAAGTTAGTCACCGCATGCATAATGAGCAAGTTAAAAAAATTGTGAAATATTAAAGAGACTGATTCACATTACATGTTTCCTTGGAGAACATGAACTTAGTTTCCGAGGGCATAATGAAAATTATGAATCTTGTGGATTTAGCAGATTTTTTATCTGAATATGACGAACTACTAAAAAGTCATTTAGATCTACTGTATTTCGAGGTACCTCGAATAGGATACAAAACGATTTGGTCAAGTCTGTGTCAAATATTAGTCTGCAAAAAATTAAAGAAAAAATAAAAGAAGCACAATTTATTTCCATTGTTCTAGATGAAGGTATATATAGACATGTTTGTATTATAGTTGAGGAACTGGACTGTGGTTCCAAACTTGTCGCTCAAAGTTATGATGAAGCTGCCGTAATGGCTGGGCACCTGGGAGAACCAAAGTTAAGGAGAGGTTTCAAAATGCAATTTTTGTTCACTGCTTTTCACACAGGCTAAATTTAGTTCTAGCGCAATCAGTCGCACTTAATAAGACTTGCAAAGTATTTTTCCAAACCTTGAGTGGAATGGCTGCTTTCTTTAGATGTCATTTTTCAGAAAGGTTCCCTCGAGCAGCTCCCACCAGATGTAACTACAATGGGAGGTTAGTAAAAACAGTTTCCAAATATCGACAATCCCTAGTAGAGTTATTTGAAAGCATTAGCATAAAGACCGTTGAGACCCTGAAACTGTGAATTTCTCAAGAGGTTATTTGGAATTAGTCAAACGAGATTTTGATTTTAATTTTTTGCTTCGAGTATTTTCTGAAATATTTTCTTATACCGACATTTTATTTGATGTATTGCAGAATAAATCGAATGATATTGGATTTTGTATTAAAAAAATTAACGAACTCGAAGTCCAAATCAATAGACAGAGGGAGCAATTTGATATCATGTGGCAAAAAACTTGTGATCTCGAAGAGATGGAACCCAAGAAAAAACGCATTAGAATTGACGATGTGAGCGATACAAAAATATCTTATAATCGACTTTTGGATAAGGGTGAGTCAGTAAAGAAGGTAGCTGCTGTCGTAGGTGTTGGAGAAGTGACTGTAGGAGATTGGAGACGTAAACGAAAAGATATTGAACAATGGGTTAATAAAAGTGTGAATGGTAGAAGTGAGTTGTTGCAGAAAAATGTGAAGAAAAAAGAACACGAACAGACTTATGAAGCCTTATTTTTATGGCTTTCTAATCTTCGAAGGTTTAAAAGTCCAATTAGTGGCCCCATGCTTCGTGCTAAGGCTATCAACTTTCACAAACGGTTTAAGGATGGCGAGGAAAACTTTACTGCAGGTGATGGTTGGCTCTACAGATGGAAGAAGAGGTATGGCATCAGACACCTGAATATTTCCGGTGAGAAACTTCCGACAGATTCATCTGAAATTGAGCAGTTTAATTTAAAATTAAGAGATCTCATTTTAGAGCATTTTTAGACTTTTCCAAGGGTTTTTAAAAATATTCAAGTAACCTGCATACCCACCATGTACAGAAATCAACGTAGTGCGTGGATGGATTGCCAAATTTTTAAAGATTGGTTTTTTTGACGAGTTCGTTTGCATTGTTGAGGCCTACTTAAAAAAACCTACCAAGAAAAGCTATTCTTCTTTTGGACAACGCACCATCTCATCCAGATGCAAGTTTGTTGGCTAGCAGTGACATAAAAGCTGCGTTCTTGCCACCAAACGTCACATCTCTCATTCAATCTCTGGACCAAGAAGTTTTAAAGGCAATAAAACGGAACTATCGTCGAAGGCTTCGCTAAGTATTGTTGACCTGGTTGGATGAGGGAATGATTGTGACAGTAGCCCTTAAAAAGATCTCCGTTAAGGATGTGACTTACTAAATAGCTTCAGCGTAGGATGATGTGAGAGTAACAACTTTGCAAAATCTATGGCGAAAGCTGTTTCAGGTTGAAGAGAAAAGTGATGGAAAATATAACAATAACTGTATTGCTGATAAGATAAATGATAAAAATGTCAACGAGTGGATTAAACAATTTCGGCAAATGAAACTGACTGATGATGCAATCGCCGACATAGCTATCCACCCACACAATGTGACCGAGGATGACACAGATGAGATAATCGAGAAAATATCTCACTCCGAAGGATTAAAGGCGATTGTCAATCCAGATTATCGGCGATCCTACATGAAGCAACAGGAAGAGCCAGTCCCTACCGATGTCCTTTATATTCAGCCTTGGTGTAACATCGTAGCGACAAAACGAGGCCAGATGTTGACGCAGAAATCTATCTAAGACTTTTTTTAAAACATGAAGTTGATCCAGTACGTAAATGTTTTCTTATTTATATATTTTAACTATGTACTCTGTATCCGATTTACATACTTCAATTGTACATAATAAACTAATTATATACGTCATAACTATTGAATTTTTCGTTTATTTTAAGCAAATATCCGATCTTGGCGTTATCCGAGTTTTTCGAGTTTTGTTTATTTGAGGTATGCGCGGTCCTAATTAGCTCGGATAATCGCGAGTCTACTGTACTAGGAAATTCCTATGATGGGTGCTCGCATTCGGGGAATTAAGAATCTGCTGTGATACACAGGTGGTCACTTTATAGGAGTGGTTACATAGAAACGTTTTTTTGTATAAGAAAAAAAAATTAATAATATATAAGAAAACAAAAATACTTAGATACAAATATATCCAAACTAATATGTGAGAGTCGTAATACGTTGTAAGATATACAAAAATAGATATATAGATATTATGCAGTATATTTATAAAATTAATACAAAGAAAAAAATTTTGTTGATAAAAAATTCTCAAGGTTGGTACCACCTCGTACACAAAATAGATCATTCACAGAAGTAGTAGCTCAAACGTCAAAAAGTTTAAGTAGTTCCTCTGAACAGAAGACAAGTGACAACAATAATGTCAACCTCAAAAATAAACAAACAACTGAGGTTAATGAGCAAATAAAAAAACATAAAATAACTGAGGAAAACAGCGATAGTGACTCAGATGGGTTCCAAAAAGTTATACACAGGAGACATCGGTACATAACTAAAAAAAATATAGGGACGGCAGTTAGCGATGACGATAGCACAAGTGGTTTTGCAGGGGAAAAGAAAAAAGTGTGGCTATACTTGTATAGAGTGAAGAGAACAACAAAACAAGAGGAGATATGTAAATTTCTAATAGAAAAGAGGAAAATGCAACAAGAGTCTATTATGGTAAAGGAATTGCCAAGTCAAGAAAATATGTTAAAGAGATTTGTTGTATCGGCTCCCTTTGAATATAAGGATGACATGTATAAACCAGAGTTTTGGCCTAATGGTGTTGGCATAAAAAGGTTCCAGATGCATCGTCATAAGGATTTTCTAGATAACCGAGGTGGAAATTTTTCATAAGAGAAAATAGAGAGCACAAGACACATCAACACAAGGAAATTTAAATACACAACACAGTCACACGAGCAAAGAATATAAGTATCATCCACCAGAACCTCCAATCCATAGGAAATTGTATTGATGAAATAGAAGAACTTCTAACAAACAACAGTGACTGTAAAATATTGTGCACAACAGAACATTGGAAAACTAAAGAAGAATTAAGTGAATATGGAATTAACAATTTTGTGCTGACAGCTAGTCATTGTAGAAATAATGTGAACGAACATGGAGGAACAGCTATATATCTTAGTAAAGACATCATTGGCCAGGAAAGAAAGGATATACAAGAGTTATCAGTAGATAGGGTAATAAAGTGTGCTGTATGCGAAGCTAATATAGGTAATAACAAACTCATTATAGCATCAGTTTACAGACCATCAGGTAGCGATCTGGAAGTTTTTTTAAACAAATTTGATATTATACTGGGAAGAATTATGATAGAAAACACAATTATAATTATAGGGGGAGATTTCAATATCGATCTTAAGAATAACACATTAGATAAAGTAAAATTTTGTATGTTAATCAACTCATATAATATTTGTCATGTAATTGAAGACTCCACTAGAGTAACTACCGCATCTAAAACTTGTATAGATAACATACTAACAAATATGCAATCATATGTGTCAGTAGAAGTCTAGCACGCTGGAATCTCTGATCATTCTGCCCAAAAATTAACTTTTCATGTAGAGGAAGCAGAAACGAATACTCTTGAAATGAAAAGACATTTTAGTACAAATAATATTGAAACCTTTATAAGTAAATTACATAATCATGACTGGCTTAATTTAAGTTACAAATGTGTAAATGATCAACGGAATACTTTCCTAAAACAGTTTCTGTATATATTCAATCAGTGCTTTCCTTTTAAAAAGTTAGATTCTAGGCAACGTAAAAAAGGCCTTAATAAAAGAGATGATCCAGAGATAATAGAATGTAAGACTCGTTTAGACATCTTGTTTACAATGAGCAGAGTTAACCATAAATTCTATGATTCCTATAGACAGGTAAAAAAAGAATATAATAAGAAACTAATAACAAAACGATCAAAGCTATATGAAAACAGGATGTCTGAAGCTGCCAACAAAAATAAATGCATGTGGCAAATTGTTAGTGAAATTAATGGTCAATTAAAAAGTGTAAATTCAATAAAAGTAGAGGGTAGTCCTCAAGAGATTGCTGATAAATACATGATCCACTTAAATACTACTTTCAATAACACTTTATCTCAATTACAATACATTGAATATAAAGACAACATTGCAAGTAACATAAATTCAGTGTTTGTCGCACCTGTGACAGAAACTGAAATTATGGATATAACTAAAAATTTAAAAAACAAAATGAGTTGTGGAATTGATGAAATACCCACTAAAATCCTTAAACTTTGTATAAAGGAGATAGTGAATCCTCTCACTACAATCATAAATAATTCACTAAAATCTGGTGTATTTCCTGAATGCCTGAAAACTGCCATAGTAACACCTGTTTACAAAAAGGGTGATCCTAAATTAATTAATAACTATAGACCAATTAGCCTTCTATGTTCCTTTTCAAAAATCTTAGAAATGACTATGTATAGGCAAATAACAGAATTTTTAACAAAATGTCATATTATTAGTGCAAATCAGCATGGTTATCAACGGGGAAAATCAACTCAGACTGCGATTTTTCAATTTGTCTGGGATATTTTGAAATGTACTGAGGGCTTTGGGTCTCTTTTTGGACCTATCAAAGGCATATGACTGTTTAGTGCATGATCTATTATTTGATAAATTGGAGAAATATGGTATACGTGGACCAGCATTGAACTGGTTTAAGTCCTACTTGGCAAATAGGAGACATTTAGTAAAAATACATAAAAACACTGAAATAGGCATCTCATCTGAAAGCACTATCAATATTGGAGTACCACAAGGAAGTGTGATTGGTCCTTTACTGTTTGTGATCTATATCAATGATCTTCATGGTCTAGTGGCTAATACTACTTCCAGCATAACAAATTATGCAGATGATACAAACATTTTAGTCAGTGGTAAAGACATGTCTGTTCTAAGCGTTAATGCTAGTTTAGAGTTCCAGAAAGCTAAAGACTGGTTTTCTATGAATAGGTTGGTTTTAAATCAAAATAAAACAGATCTTCTTTTGTTTAAGACAAATTATGCACATTCAGATATGCCAAACAGTATTATTGTAAATAATGACACTTATTATTATAAGCAGCAGTACCAAATTATATATTGACAGTTGATTGGATTATATATTGACAGTTTTTTATGTTGGGATAAACATGTTGACCAGTTATGTATGTCTTTGAGTAAAGTGATTTACAGCTTTAGAGTTCTAAAAAAATACATGAATAGTAACTCATTAAAAACAGTGTATCATGCTAATTTTGAAGCAAAATTTAGATATGGTCTAATAAATTTTGGCCACAGTAGGGACATAAATAATGTATTTCTGGTTCAGAAAAAAATAATCAGAGTTATGTTTGACTTAAAAAGTAAGGAATCGTGTAGAGGGCATTTTAGGAGTAATAATATTTTAACAGTTTACGCTGTATTTATTCAAGAATGCTTACTGTTTCTATATAAGAATAAAATACTCTTTAGGAACTTTGAGCCCAATAGTATAGTAAATACCAGGTTATATAATTATAAAATTCCAATACACAGGTTAAGTATAACAGAAAAAAACGCTCTTTATTGCTGCATCAAATTGTTTAATAAACTGCCTGAACCTATTAAAAGGGAGGAAAGATTAAGTTTGTATAAACATCAAATATTTAAATTACTGGTAGCTCTTGAGCCATATTCTGTGGAGGACTATTTGTATATGTAACGGTTAGGAATAAGTAAATAATATTTTTGTTTGTGACACTGTTTTTTTTAAATAATTTTATGTTCACGGAATGTATATTATTTTCTAAAAATAAAGATATTGTTATGTTATGTTATGTTATGAAATTAAGTTTTAATATCAACATTTAAGTTGATTTATAGTAATTTGCGTAAAATGGTTGACCTTAACTCCTTTGTGATAAAACTAGATATGTACTGTTTTTGAAAGTAATAATCTAATTTATTATAATATTAAAACTGATTAGTGATATTCGCGCGAATATCTTTATTTTTTACTTGTTGATAAAATAGAGTCAAAAATAACAGTAAGGGGCACAAAAAAAGTACGTTTAATCAACAATATTAAACTATATATATGTATTAAAACGGTTGCTAATAATTTATTAAATATCCAAAGTCATACGTATAGTGTTCCAACAACGAAAAATGACCACAAACCAATTTAAGTTACCTTCACCATATACTAGAACACAACTACCTCCACCAGAAGAAGATGCAGTTTATAATAAGTAAGTATTTTCACTTCTGCTTTCTTTTATCTTAAACCTTAAAATACATACATACGTAATCGTTTATCTTCTGCCTTTAGGTGTCAAGGAAGGTGTTGTCAAGCTTTTAACGAATTTTCTCAAATTCTTTCTGTTCTTCGTCATTTGTGTCGCTTCTTGTTAAGATTTACCCTTATTATGTAATATCTTTGCTATGTCGTTGTTCCACTCTTTTATTGGTTTGCCAATTCTGTTTTTTCCTTTTTTGTTATCTTTCCACATTCTTTTCACTTGCCTGTTGCTGCCCATCTGTGTTATATCCCCAAACCATGCTAACTTTTTCTCCATTATTGTGTCAAGCAACGGTTTGGATTTACGTTTAGTTTCCTATTTCTTCATTTCTGAGTCTGTCTGTCCTTCTTGCCCTTATGGTTCTTCTGAAGTATCTCATTTCTACTGCTCCTACTCTGGTTTCTTCTGCTTAAAATCCAGTTTTCTCATTCGTATGTTAACCTTGCCCAATATATTGTTTCATATATTGCCATCTTCGTTTTGCTCGATATTGCTGTGTTGTTATTTAGTGCCTGGAATAGCTTTTCTGTACTCTTTAGTCTGTTGTTAAGATCATCCTTGACGTATTCTTTGGTATTTATTACAGATATTTGCCTATCTATTATCCCAGGTATCTCTACATAGTGAAACAGCACGGAAGATGTTGTCCAGTGGACTAAGATGCTGATCCCGAGGCTAAGAAACTGTGTAAGCTGTGGTCATAGGTTACTGCAATACTTTCTATTGCAAATGCTCACAGGACACGGGTGTTTTAGAGCAAATCTTCATAGCTTCGAAAACATAGTTACAGATAAATACCTATACTGCGAATACTTTAACACTGTTACTCACACAATGCTGTAGTTCAACAGATGACCAGTGGAGAGAAACAAAATGTATAGATAAGTAGGTATAAACTCTGTTACTGTGAGAAAGGGTGATCGTGAAGATGACGAGAAGTAGGAAGAGATGAAATGATGTATACAATTATATCCGAGCAGTCATTAGGAAGAAAGAAGAACAAGAGAAACACCCAAAGCAATGACAGCAATAAGATCTAGATAAGAGAAGAGAGTGCTCCGAAAGTGTCGTTAGCCTTCTAGCGGCCATCCCACTTTCGGAGTACGGTACGTGCGACAGTCAACTGCAACAAGTATGAGAGGGTGGTTTTAGTTAGTTGACAGGATAACAGAAAGGCATCCGTTTGCAGAACCTCCTTTTAGTAGGAAAGGGACTCGGATGTACTCCTCTAACCTGAATACAATACACGCCAGTCATCCCTAATGATGGGTTATACGGTTTTTAGAATAGTTCCATCCTCGGAAGAAACAAAGAGTTATATCTACATGTTTGTTTGCTTTATATTATTTTGATCGGTCACCACTTCGATTAGGTCTTCTGAGCCTTTTTTCTCATTTAAAATGACCAGATTTGAAAAGTAAGGTATATTTATATTGCCGAAAAAAGTACCTAACTTCGTTTTTTTAAGGAAATCTTTTACGGTATTAAAGGACTTTTAGATGCATAATGCAAGGAAAGATAAATGGCAGAAGAAGCATCGGAAGAAGATGAATTTCATGGCATAAGAACCTGAGAGAATGGTCTGGATGCAGCTCAAAAATTAAAATAGCCATGATGATTGCCAACCTCCGTAGCGGAGATGGTACCTGAAGAAGAAGAAGAAGATGCATACGAACTCGAAGTACCCATCCATTAGTTGACTTCGTTCACATCGAGGACCAAATGGAGCTTCATCGATACATTTCTTTACGTATCTGTTATGGGCCCTATTTTTTTATGGATACCATTTGTGTGGTTAGTAATTGGGGATCACTACTGCCTTTAACTGTATTAGTGCAGTTTTTTTAACTACAATTAACAGAATCTTTTGGAGACAAAAATTACAGTTATGCTTTTAATGTAATTTTTCCATTGGAAGTACTTTTGGATGGCACAATTTGCTATTCAGCTTGCATTAGTTCTCGATCAAGAAGTAGTTTAGTATTTCGTAGAATGATTATTTTTATAGTGTCAACTGCTTTCTTAGGCTTCGAAGCTTCTTCTACTCGATATCCTTTGTGAAAATAATTTTGATACTTTTTTTAATTCTGTTTAGACCTAGTTTTTAATGTTTAATAATTTGGTCTATTTTGGTCCTACAAGTATTAAAAAATAAGAGTTACTATCTACAAAATTAGCAATGTACCTATAGGAATTAAAATAGATGCCATAGAAAGGCAAATAGAATAGCATGTTGCTATTCAATTTGTCTTTCTATAGCATCCTGCCCCAAACCACATGACCACGTCAAGGTGGAACAGTATGATGGAGGCTTTAGTGATAGCATCTGGTTTACATTATTTTATAACTAAACGATCTTGATAAAATGTTTATTATAATAGTTACATATATTTTACAGTCATATCAAAACTGCAGAGTTTGCTGACAGTGAATGCCGAGAATTCGGTGTAGCCATATTCGGTATAGGCAGAGCAGGTAAGTTTTTTATTTTTATTTTAGTTCATTTAATTTTTTGTGATCAACTTTTAGTTAGTTATTGTATTGGTCTCATAAATTAGTTATTGATATACTATAAAAGTGTACTCTATCTTATTTATAGGGTTTTTATAATACTCTTTACTAAACAAAATTGTAGAGATTCTTGATGTGTTCCGACCGCCGCTCTAGAAAAGGAACGAAGGTTTTTCGCTTCCATCCTCTTTCTCGTGGAGTTATGTGTTCCTGACTTCCACGCGGCGACTCTCTGGTCAACAAGGTGCCAATGGCAATGCAAAATACGTTAATAACAGTTCGAATTTTCTTACGTGAATCGTATATGTATTTCCTTACATGAATAATTGTCTAGTATTGTGAGTACGGTGGATGCTTTGAATCTCACAGAGATGCCGGCCCTTCAAGCCTCAACGTGTGGTCAAGTTTACACTCCTCGAGGAATAGGAACGTCGGCAGAGTTTTGACTCTTTTATAATCCTTCACTCCGTACCACCTTTTCTCGCGAAATAATCTCAAGTTCCATAGGGACCTTTATTTATTTCTACAAAATGGTTTGGTGACGAAGTGCTACATCAGCTCGGTCATCGATGAAGGAGTAATTCTCCCAAGTAAGTCCACCCAAGGCTTTTATTCACTTCTAACCGTCGGTGGTCCAAAGGAACGCTGTGTCAGCTTGACACGGTCTAAAATAACTTAAAAACAACCTGTCTTATCCTTTTTCAAATATCGATGTCTATCTGGCCAAGGATCGTTCTATGCGAGCTGTTAGCTGGCCGTTGCCAGACTTTTCTTTACCTCAACAAAAGATAGACCAACAGTCAAGAAACGCCGGTCTTTATACTTCTTGTTGGCTTGAATAACAAAAGGCACTTTTGTTCGGAAGATGCGCTGCCTTTTTATGCATTTCTTGATTTCAACTCGCGTCTATGAGGGCTATAGTTGCTATCATCCAGTCCTCTCGTGGACACTTTGTCTCAGAACCAGCAACTTCATGTGGAGTCGTACGTTGCCATGTTATCTAATCCACTGGTAACTTTAACATCCTAATATATAAGACTAAATAATGTAAACTAAATTGTAACCTATAACTTTTAACGGGTTTTTACCCAGATATTTAGTGGCTCAAAACATGTACACCTAGACACTGATGATGGAACATTGTTTCCGAAAACGTTTTGTCTTCATGGTATAGCCCGATTTGGGTTTTGTAATTTATATACCTTTAATAAAGAATTTTAACAATTTTTTTTTTTGAAATTTCGTTCATAACTCCCTTGCATCAAAATTTACGGATATGGCTTCTTATGTATACGAAACTAAACTCTCCTGTGTCCAAATTTAATGAATTTATAAGTACTGTTCAACTTTTAAAACCTCATATAATTCTCCTAATAAAAACGTGGCTTAATTCTTCTATCCCCGATACTATTGTAAATAATGATAATTTTACTATATTTCCTAGAGACAGAGGTACTCGTTGAGGAAGAGGAGTAGGCATCTAATGGATACTAATATGCGTAATGAAATTATTAATACTTTTTTCATCAGTAATAAAACAATCGACCTACCAGTTATAGAAATTATCCACTTAATTATTATCAATAACTCTTTTTTATTTAATTATGTAGTTTGCATATACCGACCTCCGGAAACAGTACTTACTCAGCACAATATGTTTATTGACAAACTTGAGGAATTATCATCGCTTAAAAAACTCATTGTTATTGTAGATATTTTCCGGAGATTAGCTGGCCCATTATTTCCAAAACTGATACTATCGATTCCCAAAAATTTGTTTAAAAACTTTATCATGAGCTCAAATTTAATACAACTAATAATCTACTGAGCCACCAATAATTCTTAAATTTTATACTAACGTTTCACAAATGACGATCTATTAATTTCTACACTTGAAGTGTCCTTCTCTGTGGGTCTTTCTGACCTCTCGCTTATTACTGCTCACATTCAATTTGGTTTAACACCGCTTTGCAAAAATAATTTCGTAATGTGTATCATTATTGATTTCTTTAATGTTAATTCAGTTTTATCCCAGTTAATCTAGAAATCTATTTTTCTTAATCACTCTGATCCATCGCCAATGTGGGACTATTTTCTTTATTAGTATGGTGTTAATATCATCTTTATTAATATTTTCTTTATTGGTATTACAACAATTTATGATTATACAACTGAACGGCTGCCGCAATTAACCTCTCAGCTACCCGCTTAATTCCAAATAAGCGAAAGCTTTGGCGAACATAGAAACTCACTGGTTCCCTGGATAATTTTTTCGCTCATCGTAACTTTTTTAACCGTGTCAAACAATCGTTGCTAAAGTTAAGGATAGGATTTGAAGAATTTATTATTGTAGGTGGTAATAGTAAAAAAGTTTATCGGTACATTCGCACATCTTTATCTTCTAAAGTCTCCATATCATTACTTCAAAAAGCTAACGGGTCTTTATGGTCTTTGAATAGCGAATCTTCAGAATGTTTTTCTTAGGGTTTTACAGATCAACGATACCTTTCCTCAAATAATGTGCCCACATTTCCCTAAAACTATTGATAATATTTTTCACATCAAATGCAATTAAACATTATCTATAAAAACTATGCAATAATTTATCACCGGACTAACCCCCTTTTTCCTTAAACAATGTGCAGAATCTGTAACCATCCCTATATCGCGTATAGTAAATGCTTCTTTTAATCAAGGCTCTGTTTCATTGTCCTGGAAATTGGCTTCGGTTACTTCTATATTTAAGAAAGAAAAAAAATTTGATTGCAATAATTATCGTTCAATCAGTCTGGCTGCTATTGTTGGCAAAATAATGGAATCCATTATTTCGGAAGCTATGTCTGAGTGTCTCCTTCAAAAAAAATGTCATTCCTCACCAACAGCATGGCTTTATCAAAGGTCGGTCAACGATCACAAACTTACTTTATTGTGTAAATTATTGGTCATCATCTTTAAACAATCGGCATTCTGTTGATGTAGTCTACTTTGACTTCTCCAAAGCTTTCTACCGTGTTCCCAAACGTCATCGTATTATGAAGATAGACTCATCTTACGACATTCGAGCAGCGACGTCTTCGTGGTTACCTAATTATTATTACCTAATTATGTAATTCCGTATTTTAATGTAAAATTTTGGAAACCTAAACATCATATTTACTTTAAATCAAGAGAAACGATTAAAAGGGCATCGTTACAAATTAAAGGGGGAAGAGACTACTGCAAGGTCCAGGGTGAATTTCTTACCAAACAGAATATTTAATATCTGGAACAATCTGGATCAAGACGCCATATCAGCAACTAGAATTAACATGTTTAAAAATATACTTAATAGTTCTATATTTTATTTATAGGACTGCGTTATTTTAGGATCCCACTATGTATTTATTTTTTTTTTTTTTATTTAAAGGCAGCCGCATCAACCATATTGGTTATTAGCGGACTATGTATTTATTGTTTTACAATTTTGTATGATGTATTTAATTGTAACTCTATAATTGATATTAGTTTTACAGTGATATTTTTGTTTATTTTCGCCGTAATAGGAGATCGCTTTTCTGCCCTTACTTAATTTATAATAATAATAATAATAGACAAACAGTGGCACATAATAGACCAGATCTCATACTAGTTAATAAACTAAAGAGACAAACAACACTAATTGATGTGGCGATACCCAACAACAATAATCTTCGTATTAAACAAAACGAAAAGATCGCCAAATACAGGGATCTGGAAATTCAAATACGAAGACAGTGGAGAATGGAAAGTACCCAGACAATACCTATTATTCTCTCTACTACTGGAGTTATTCCGAAGAACCTCCTAGAAAATATAAGAAAGCTAGGTCTGAATGAACATCTCTACAAGACCATGCAGAAAGCTCTACTTCTCTCAACATCCAGATGTGTACGAAAATTTTTGGGAAATACTCCAGCATACCAAGTCACCTAGGGCTCGATAACACGGAAAGAGTCCCACCAGAGCTCAATCCTTTTGATACCGTAGGTATCTGGGATGAGTGAATTTTCCCCTTAGAGGGAGTGAGAGCCGTATGGCTAAATCTGGGATAATAATGATAAATGGTTTACTAGCTACTCCGTTACTGTGTATTTTCAAAAAAGGCCTTAAATTAATAGCATACATGCGAGGTATCATATGACAAGATTTATTAAATAGAATACAATGATAAAGAGAAATTAAACATGGCGGTATACCAAAAAGACCTTAAGCTTATATCACCTAAACTTCCGCGACCAAAACTTTTGAACAGAAAGTAAAGTTTTGAGGACCTACCTCTCTACATTAGGAAAGGCTGACATGTGCAACAAATGAATAATAGAAATTAACGGAATGGAAGGAGAGACAGGTGTGAATTTATTTCACTGAGAGAAATGATCGTGAGAATGAATGAAAATAAAGCAGGTTGGACTAGTGTACACAACTGTAGTCGTAAAGTGATCGAGAGTAGAGAAGTGGAAGTAAGACAGCTGGACCAACGACAAAGATAAGAGTAAAAGATGACGTAAGTTGAAGGTAGAGGAAATACCTTTTGATAAAAGACAAAAAAGTGATTTAAAATATATGAGTTAGACTGTGTGAGTAAGACTGTAGGGAAGGGGGAAATTTCCGGCTGGGAATAATGTCGTTCTGGGAGCGATGGGGTTTTTTCACGCGCTACCTAGAGTAAGATTTCCCTAAAAAAACAGTTTTTGGGTAACAGTTTGATAATAATTAAATTCTACAAAATCAAATTTTGATTAATGTGTAAAAGCAAGCTATTTCTCTTTGAAATTTAAAATACAGAATAGAATTTTATTTTAGGTACCATTCATTTATTAAATCTAATCGGAAACAGAAGAGCTAATATCTTATACATCGTTGACGATGATCTTAACAAATTGGAAAATGTAAAAAAAAGTTATAAAAGATGTTTGAATGAAACCTCCTTTTTAACCAGCAAAGATAGGAATAAAGTTTTTGTGGATTCAAAGTAAGTATTCTTCTTCTAGTTCCATGGCCGTTATTGATCGTTGGATATCATGTTGGCTATCATATTCGCTATCGTGACTTTATTTACAGCAGCTCTAAATAACGATGAAGTTGATTTTCCATACCATTGCCTTAGATATTTCAGCCATGATGTTCTTCTTCTACCAGGACCACGATTACCTTGGATCTTTCCCTGAATAATCATATTTTTCAGGGTGTCTCATAATGTGATCGAAGTATTCCAGCTTGCGTTTCTTTATTATATTGACCAGTTGTGTTGTTTGGTTCAGCCGTCTAAGGACCTCCTCATTTCTAACTCTGTCGACCCAGCTTATTTTCAGTAGTCGTCTGTATACCCACATCTCAAAGTCTGTCAAGCGTCTCCTTGTACGTATTATAGTAAGTATCCTAACCTTAAAGTAAGTTATAAATTGATGCTGGAAGGACATATTCTTAATTCAGTAATAAATTTAAAAACTTCGTTCATAGCAATTATTATAAAATACACATTTGAATGATAACAAATATTCTAGAGATTTCAGTATGTTTTAAAGGTAACCAAAGTGGCTTAATTGTGAAGATTTCTCTACAAATATATTTTAAAGATAGAAGTTATATCAATTAAAAGTACATTATAAATATTTGATGTTGTTTGAGCAACATTTTACCAATTCGCCAAGGATTTCTGCTTAGACGAGGAGATATAGTATGGAATGCAATTTTTAGATTCCCCATGTCTCTAATAACATCTTTATCAATGTCTGTTTTGCCTTGCAATTCTTAGAAGGCACAGATTAAAGCAAAAATCTGGATTTTTGTTTCGTCAATGGAAATCTTCTATTGACTGGATTTCTAGTTTCGTGATTTATCACATATTTCTTCAAAATCTTCAATGAATTGGGCATCAAAACTGGATGGTGAATGGTATAAATACCCCACCAAGTAAACCAAGGATTTTAAATTAACTTTTATTACTTTGCACCAATAATTATCCCGCAAGTGGAATGTTTTAAAATTTGATAAATTAATAATATAGCATAAAACCTCCAGTGTATCTACTTATTGAGCGAATATGGCAATATTTTTCAAGTTTCACTTCAATATATTAGTAGTAGATCAAACGGGGTTCAAAATCTTTTTGATAACCTGACCATCAGGGTCTTCGATGTGATCGTATCGATGTCCTAGTTTGACCTTGAGGGTGCAAAAGAAGTACAAGAAGTGATAAACAATGATTAGAGGGTTGTAAGAAGTGGACACTTATCTCTAGATCTCTTCTTCTTTCCTTAAGAAGTAATTGACAATGACTTTTATTCTCTACCGAAGAATTATCACCTTACCTGCCTCACCCATCCCTTTGTCACTTTACCTATTTCTTCTTCTTCTTCTACGGCACTACAGCCCAAAATGAGCCTTGGCCTCCTTTATTTTTTGCCTCCACCCTTGTCTGTCTGTGGCTGCTCTTCTCCATACACGGACTCCTAAAAGTGCTTGTGCGTCGCTGCTTACTGTGTCTTCCCAGCGCTTTCTTGGCTTTCCAACCGGTCTCCTTCCCTGCATTCCGGCGTTCAGTGCTCGTTTTGGTAGCCTATCCTCTCCCATTCGTATCACATGTCCGGCCCACTGCAATTTTTGCACTTTACCTATTTCACCTGTGTGTAATTATCTGTCCTGAAGAAGTGATCGACAATGACCAGAGAATAGCTGAGGGAGTGCAAGAAGCTATATGTAAGAAGTTTACAATAAAACCTTTTTCTGCATACAGGACTTATTTATAAAATAATGTTCCATATATTAAATTTATTTTAGGGTTGATTTTGTAATTTGCGCCTCGCCTACTTATACTCATGAGGTCATAGTGAGATCCGCACTAGAACATCACAAAGCTGTTTTCTGTGAAAAGCCTGTAGCTGTTACTTTAGAAGAAACCAAAGCTCTAATTGATTTATCTAAAAAGGTTAACAAGCCATTACTCAGCGCATTTAACAGGTACGTATCATTTACATATTTTTTTTAGTGTAAGTACGACAGCAAAAGGTAATGAGTTTTATTTTAGTTAGCTTAAGTAAAGGTTAAAACTGTAAGAATAAAATCAATGGTTTACAACTGACATTCACCTTTCGTGGCGTCTGCTGATTCCCCGCTTTTTCAAATAGAAAATATGATGTTAACAATAATTCACATCTGGAATGACGTTTGTCCAATGCGTTCCAACTATGATTTGTTCCAAATTTAAAGATGACTGATTTTCTCGTGGCGTTTTACATTTTAGTTATTATATTTTCTGTAATTTCACAAAAATTAAATTAAAAATACGTCTGTCAAAAGTAATATATGATTGCGCTGAACACTTGGTCCAATTAACCTCCAGGATATGGAAAGTTTCTTCTATTTATAAAGATAGTACTGAAAAACTAGATACAGCCAGAAAACTACAGAGGTATAAACTTGCAACTAAAACTTAACTAAAACTAAACTAAAATAACTAAAACTTACAACTAAAATTTTACAAGTGCTAATAAATCAGAGGATAAGTTTAGCAGATGAACAACAGGGTTTTTGTAGTGAAAGATTGTGTACAAATATAATATTCGATATAAAGCAAATTACTGAGAAATCACTAGAGTATAATAGACCAGAATTTTTGTATCTGATTTACCTAAAGAAAGCGTTCGACAGAGTAAGACATAAAGATGTAATCCATCTTCTGTATAATAGAGAAGCTCTGCTAAATATTATAAAAACTATCGAAAACATCTACAAACAACAAACTGGAACTCAAAATAGATAGACAACTTAAAGAACCCAGAAAAATAAGCAGCGGAATAAAACAGGGGGATTCATTGAGCCCCATGCTCTTCAATTTATTCATGGATGAAATCATCAAAAGCGTTAACCAAGGAAGAGGATAGAGAATGGGAAACAAAGAAATAAAAATACTCTGTTACGCAGACGACACAATATTGATAGCCAAAGATGAAGATAGTCTGCAAAGACTGGTCCACAGATTTAACATAAGCGAAAGAATAATTTAATATGACAATCTCATCTCTTCTTCTTCTTCTAATGGCGCTATAACCCTTTGTGAGTCTTGGCCTGATTAACAATGTTCTTCCATTCTGCCCTGTCGGATACTTTCCTTCGCCACTGCCTGATGTTCATGGTTTTAAGATCCCTCTCTACGTCGTCTATCCATCTTTTACGGGGCCTTCCTCTTGTTCTGTTTCCTTGGGGCTTCCATCTCTGGACTACTTTTACAGCTCGATTATCTGGCATTCTTTCTAGGTGACCAAGCCAGTTTAGTCTTTGTGATTTTACAAATCTGACAATATCTGCGCTCTGCATTAGTTCATCCAGCTCGTGGTTCATTTTAATGTGGTGGACAATCTCATCTCAGAAAACTAAAACAATAGTAGTCAGCAAAGAACCAACCAGATGTAAAGTGAAAATTTATCATCAATATCGCATCAATATTGAACAAGTAAATAGACTGGCAGGATGCGTTAATAACACTATATGGCGAAAGAGACACATTAACACTGAGATGAAGTCAAGAATTTATAAAACCAATGTAAGACCAAATTTGACATATGCCTTAGAAACAAGACCCGAGAGAACCACAACGCAAAGGCTACTGAAACTTCAGAGGTGAGAGTACTGAGAAGAATTAGAGGAAATACGCTGAAAGATCGAAAGAGAAGTGAAGACATTAGAACAAAATGTAACGTACAGTACATTTTGTGTATGGACACAAAATAGAAAAAAAGAATGGAACAACCACATAAGCAGAATGGAAGAGATCCGTGTCGTCAGAATAGCAAGAGATAAGTCACCAATCGGCAGAAGAAGTTTAGAGTGACAGTGCAAAAGACGGAGTGCCAAGCTTCCATAGAGGTTCATCCATTCCACAGAGGTTGGACTGCTTCCTCTCGGATCTTGAATTTTTTTGTCCTAGGCTTCTTGGCTTTTTTTCTGTAGGTGCTTGTTTTCGGCATTGTACCTACTATCCTGATTGGCTGTCTTCGACAACCACCCGTCTAGACCATGATTATTTGGGTAATCAGTCTATATTTTGATCTGTACATCCTCTGGATTCGATTTTTAGGATATCTCTGGTCTTAAGGAGTCTGGAGATCTAAAGTAGGTCTGGTATAACTGGATCTTCTTGGTCTTCGTTAGTGGACTGGACCTAACGATATACGGAAGTCTTAGTTTCTTGGGACGGATTTTGGTAGTCGATGAAAGTATAGTACCTTATCAAGGAAGACTGCAAATAAAGCAATATGTGCCAAATAAAACACACCCGTATGGAATTAAATTATATAAGTTATGTACAGTGGATGGTTATACTAACAACATAATCGTTTATCTTGGTAAAAATACGACTACCAATGCAAATACTGCTCAGAGTGAGTAGGTAGTGTATGATCTTGGTGGTTCCACAGAGGTTGGACTGAATTCTCTCGGATCTTGAATTTTTTGTCCTAGGCTTCTTGGCTTTTTTTCTGTAGGTGCTTGTTTTCGGCATTGTACCTACTATACTGATTGGCTGTCTTCGGCAACCACCCGTCTAGACCATGATTATTTGGGTAATCAGTCTATATTTTGATCTGTACATCCTCTGGATTCGATTTTTAGGATATCTCTGGTCTTAAGGAGTCTGGAGATCTAAAGTAGGTCTGGTATAACTGGATCTTCTTGGTCTTCGTTAGTGGACTGGACCTAACGATATACGGAAGTCTTAGTTTCTTTGCTGCATTTATTTTTACCTTGATTTGTTGAGTGTTCTTCGTGAAGTTAAGTTTCCTGTCGAGATGGACTCCTAGGTACTTGACTTAATCTTCTGCTTGGATCGTTTTTTCCCCCATTGTTATTTCTACTACTGGTGGACTTGTCTCCTGTGTGAACATGATGAATTGTGTCTTTTGGGTTTTGATCGTGATTTTCCATTATTCGGTGTAGTCCGTGATTCTTCCGAGGGGATTTTCTATGTTTTCGACTATTCTTCTGTCTTCTTTCCTGTTGCATATATCGCCGTGTCGTCTGCGTAGAGGGCTGTACTTGTTCTTGGACCTGTTGATAGGTCTGAAACAAAAATGTTGTAAACAATGGGAGAGAGTATACTGCCCTGCGTAGTCCCTTCTTGGATTTCTTGAATTCTGGGCATCTTGGTCGGCTGAAACTTAAACGGTTCTATTAGTTAGATATGTGTCGCATATATTAACGAAGTAATGAGGATAATCTAGCTCTGTCCATCTTGTAGATAAGTGCCTACTTCCAGACCGTGTCATATGCCTTCTTGATGTCTAAAATGGCCATTCCTGTCTTTTGTTTCTTGTTGAATCTGATCTTCGTGTCGCTGATAACTCTTGCTAGTGGGAATTCGCAGTTTCTTTCTCTACTGAATCCAAACTGGTGAATGATTTTTCTTTTTTCTGCATATCTAATGAGCCTTCTATAGATGATTTTCGTCAATATTTTCCCATTGTTTTTAGTAGTGAGATTGGTCTGTAGCTTTCCGGTCTTCTTCCGTCCTTCCTTGGTTTTAATACAGGGTAGTACATGTGAGTGTGTGTGTTAGGTAATTGCCTTATTACTAAGTAAAGTCGGCTTCATTGTCTTTATAAGGAATGGCTCTTTATATTCGAAAGAGTACCTCGGATTTCCTCTTTAGTCCTTAGTGTTGTTTTCAGGATTTTTTATACAGGCATATTGTGTGATATTAAAAAATATATGGTACTTTTTCCATGTTCACATCTCTTAAGAAATCTTATCAGACTGTCTATTTTTATCCCAATGTTTTTAAATAACATCAATCATAAAAGACTTTTATACCTTGAAACCAATTTATCATATTTTGTTAAGGAAACGTATTGATTATAGCAATTAAAATTTCAAGAAATTACCAAGCCAAGATTTAATATTTTTTAGGAGATTTGACGACTCATACTCAAAAATAAAAGAAAAAGTAAGACAAGGAGAAGTAGGCAAGGTACTAACAGTAAAAGTTTGTAGTAGGGATTCTCCATTGCCTTCCATAGGTTATCTTAAAACATCAGGTAATTTTGGTTGAATTATATTTGACATGTTTCTATATAGTCTGCTTTTAGATGGGATATTTAGAGACTGTTCTGTTCACGACATCGATCAAATTATTTCTGTTCTCGGAGAATATCCCAACAAGGTGTCTGTTTTCGCTCATGCAAATATTCCAGAAATACGCAACATCAATGACGTTGATACTGTTAGTATGATAATGGCATTCGATAGCGGAGCACTTGGTATCATTGATTTGAGTAGACAGTGTGTCTATGGATATGATCAGCGATTGGAGGTAAATAAATAAATTAGTTATTTGTTTGGAAACAGTTTCAAGGAAGGCCAAGGGAAACCACTTTATTATATTTATAATAAAATTCACGATAAATACTAGAAATATCTTTAACAGGTTGACTGCGTTACCGGTCCCCTGGGACCGGTGTTCGTTATTATTAAAGTGCGGCGTGTGAAAACTGCAAACTTTTAAAAATTGCGTAAGGCATATCTTCGTTAATATTCGTTTGTTTTAAATGCTAAAGCCTAAAAACAGCATTATACTTGTCTTAAGATTCTAAACATTTCTAAAAGAAAAAAATGTACCGGGCTTTGGGGGCCGGTAACGCACAGATATTACAATTTGTTACTCGGATGCGAGACAGGTCCTGCGGGACCGGTGCATATTTAATTTATATATCTGCATGCTTGCGCAGTTAATCGACATTTAGTATCGTTTGTATAACCCAAGTATATATAGATAACCCAAGTATTGTAAATTCGCGCCAAAGTCCAACTGATTTAAGAGACCATGTGCTTGCAGAGTTGCTAAATAGTGACAGTGAAAATGAACGGGACGATACTTTTGATTCGGACGATTCTGTAATCGACAAAAACTATGTTCTTTCTTCAGATGAATCGTACAGTGATGTAAGTGAGAGTGATTTAGTCGACGATGATAATGAGACAAAAATTGATAACGAAAAAATGTCAGAATCTGAAAATGATGATGAAAACGAGTGGCATGATATAGGTGAGAGTGACAATGAAACTGGTGAGTTGAATCAATATCAAGATATGCCTATATTAAATTTTAAGGTTAACGAAATAAAAAATCTCAAAGATGCTTACAAGTTATTTGTAACCGATGATCTTTTACAGAATATTGTCACTGAAACAAATAGATTTGCTCGGGAAATGTTGTTAAATATACATCGATCAAAATCACGTATACGTTACTGGGTTGACTGCGATATAGCCGAACTGAAACGTTTTTTTTTTCAATATGTATAGTTATGGGATTAGTTGATGGTCCCGCAATAAATTTATATTGGTCGAAAGATCCCATGTTCAGGAATGAGTTTATTACGACTACCATGAGACGAGACAAGTTCATTTTACTGATGCGTTGCATTCATTTTTTTAATAATCAGCAGTATAATAAAGATGATCGGCTCTATAAGTTAGTGGAAGCTTTAAAAGTACTGAATAAAAATTTTCAAGCTGCATTAACTCCAGGACGGATTTTGGTAGTCGATGAAAGTATAGTACCTTATCAAGGAAGACTGCAAATAAAGCAATATGTGCCAAATAAAACACACCCGTATGGAATTAAATTATATAAGTTATGTACAGTGGATGGTTATACTAACAACATAATCGTTTATCTTGGTAAAAATACGACTACTAATGCAAATACTGCTCAGAGTGAGCAGGTAGTGTATGATCTTCTTAACATGTTGAATTCGAAAATGGCTACTATCGCTACTTGTATGCTGATAATTATTACTCGAGTTTACCTTTAGCCAAATCATTATTCAAAAAACAAATAATGTATTGTGGAACCCTGAGGTCCAACAGAAGAGGTATTCCCAAAACGGTACCTAAAAAAATGAAAAAGGGAGAAATTTGGGGTACACAGAACAACTCCTTACCTATTATAAAATAAATGGACAAACCGCCAGTTCTGATGTTAAGCACTGATCCAACCCATACAACTACTTTAGAACCAACAGGAAAGCGAAACTGGCAACGTGAATTTGTATTGAAACCAAAGGCAATTGATTGAGGCAGTGCTTGATTACAATCAAGCAAAAAAAGGAGTAGACTTTAGTGATCAGATGAGTTCTTATCATTCCGTTTTAAGAAAAAGTTTAAAATTGTACCGTAAACTAGCCTTTGAATTTTTGCTTGGAACATCTATTGTAAATGCCTGGATTGTTTATAACAAGATTAGTTGTTCCACAACATTCTCTATAATGGAATTTAGAAGAAGATTGGCGCAGGAGTTACTTGTTACTACAGCTGCACATGAAAACACCACTACTCCCAAAAGAGTTCCACATACTTTTGTTAAACCGTCAGGACCTGGAAAGAAAAGGAAAAAACAATGCAAATGATGCTATCATAAATTAAGAGAAACACATTCAAGCAAACAGGCAAGTAATATGGTGACAAAAGTAACAAGTTACTGCAATGAATGTCCTGGACAACCAGGAATGTGTTTATCTTGCTTTAATAGCATTCATAAAAAATAATCTATTTTTCTGAAACTTGATTGTTTATTTTTAATCATCATTCAATCTTCGCTTATCCACTGCTGGACATAGATCTCCCTCATAATTTTCCATCTATTTCTATCTTGTGCCTCTTGCATCCAATTCCTATAACAACGTTTTAGATCGTCAGTCCAACGTGTTGGTGGACGACCTCTACTTCGGTAGGCATCATCTCTTGGTCTCCATTCCAGTATCCGCTGTGTCCATCTATTGTCTGCCATTCGAGCCACGTGACCTGCCCAGTTCCATTTTAGTGTTGCTACTCTCTCTACTGCATCAGCCACTCCTGTTCTTTGTCGTAACTGGCGATTTGGGATCTTGTCTCGTAGTGAAACGCCCAACATAGCACGCTCCATCGCCCTTTGACACACACGGATCTTTTGAACTGTTCTCCTTGTCATGGTCAATAATTTTTAATAACTACGAAAAAATCTTTTATTTTCCTGAAATTTTTGTTTTTTTTTTGTTTAATAACTAAGGACATAAATATTATTTAGTTTACATGTTTTTTGTTTTCAAATATCATTTATACTAATAAAATATTAAGAAGTTTTGATCTTTTAACTTAAATCTGTAAAAAATAGTAAGCTGTCTTGATGCTTTAAAATATTCTTAATAGGAAACCTGATCAAAAAACGAATGACAATGGTAAGTTTTAAAATATTTTTACTGTTAATAACCGATCTTAAAACTCGTATAATTAATATTATAAAACTGTAAAAATGTAAAAACTAATTACGTCACTACCGGTCCCCGACGGTCGGTAACACACCGTGTTCGCGTCAAGCCACCGGTCCCGGGGAACCGGTAACGCACTGTTCTTCGGTTGACATATTTTGGGAACGCAGTCAACCTGTTAAAAAATGAAATAAAAGAAAAACGTTAATATTTATAACAAATTGTTAATCTTAATTATAACTTTTAAAAAAATATATTTTCATGATAGGTGTTTGGTGAGAAAGGCATGATCAAAGCTGAAAATAAATGTCCAATGCAAAATCTTGAAGAATATAAACCAGAAATGACAAAGAAATCTCCAATTTATTACAGTTTTGCATCTAGATATCAAGATGCTTACAAAAGAGAACTGGAACATTTTATGAATGTACTAGAAGGTAAGTTTTTTAAAAATGTATTTTCTTTACATGTTGTTTTGCCGATAGATATATCTATATCAGTACTCATTCTTCATTGATTTTCTTCTGCATTATTTAATTAGTGTGTCCTATTTATGGTGAATCTGAAGAAGATTAGTGTAAGTGTTTCTACGTAAATTCAGTCCTAGTGTACTCCATATATAATTATTTTGTGACTAGAGTCAGTATCATTTTCTCTAACCAGTTGTTTCCTATTCCCCAAGTAAGATTAAAACCAATTTAAAGAAATATCTTAAATTTCGTAGAAATTTAGTTTTTTCATCAAAATTTCCAGATTTATACAAAATAAAAACCTTTAGCATAGTCACAAAAAGCAGTGGCAGTGTAAAGATTATTGTTTAGTGCTTGGTAAACCTCATATAGCAAATAAAAGATAGCATCACTGGAAAACATTCCAAGTATATGGAAGAATTCGGTTACAATCCTCCTCCACAAAAAAGGGGATAAATCAGATCTCGAAAACTATAGGCCAATTAGTTTGCTTAACCACCTATACAAGCTCTTTACTCGAATACTGACAAACAGATTAGAAGCAAAACTCGATTTCTATCAATCAGAAGAACAGGCAGGATTTCGAGCGGGACACGGAACAAACGACCATTTGCAATGCCTTAAAACTCTAGTTGAAAAGTCTATCGAATATAACAGACCCCTTGCTCTTATCTTTGTCGACTTCCACAAAGCATTTGACACAGTCGAAACAGTTGCTATCTTAAAAGCACTATCAGAATGCAGAATAGATCACAGGTATGCAAATATTATTAGAAATATATACGAAAATGCGACAACAACCGTCACCCTCCATTGCATGACTGAGAAAATAAAAATTGGCAGAGGGGTGCGGCAGGGAGATACCTTGTCGCCAAAACTATTTATAACAGTTATGGAGTACGCATTTAAACGGCTAGAGTGGGAATCAAAGGGTATTAGAATCGATGGAAAGATATTCAATCATCTCAGATATGCCGATGATATTGTTCTCATAACAGACAACTTAGGAGAAGCCAGAGTTATGCTACAACAACTACAGCAAGTAACCCAGAAAGTCGGTTTAAAAATAAACTATGGAAAAACAAAAATGATGACCAATCTCGTCCCCAATGAGCTAATAGAAATCGAAAAGTCGCCCATAGAACTTGTGGAGAAGTATTTGGGTCACGAAATAAGGTTAACGCGAGATAACCAAACATGCGAGCTACTCAGAAGAATAAGTCTGGGTTGGGCTGCATTCGGAAAAATGAAAGACGTATTTAAAACAAATATACCGATCCATTTAAAAAGAAAAGCTTTTAACCAGTGCGTTCTACCAGTCCTCACATACGGAGCAGAAACCTTAACTCTCACAAAAACATCAGCCGAAACATTGAGAAGGACACAATGAAAGATGGAGAGATTAATGCTTGGAATAAGCTTAAGAAATAAAATAAGAAACGAGGAAGTTCGTAGACGAACCGGAGTGGAAGACATTTTCGAACATATTACAAGGCAAAAATGGAGATGGGCAGGATATGTTGCAAGAATGAAAGACGACAGTTGGACAAAAAAATTGCTTGAGTGGAGACAACGGGCTGACAAGCGAAGCCGAGGAAGACCCCCAACGCGATGGACCGACGACCTCAAAAGAATCGTGACCAATTGGATAGCAGAGGCGCAGAACAGAAGCAGATGGAAAAGTCTAGAGGAGGCCTATGTTCAACAATGGACAACTCAGGGCTGATTGATGATGATGATGATGATGATCACTGGTACGTTTATATAAAGATATAAAGCCGAACGGATTTTGTGATAAAATAATTTCAACGAAAAGCATATAAGTCTGACTTTTATAAATCTCTCAATAATTTTGGATAGTACTGTTAGGAAGGCAATATGTCTGTAGTTCCAGGCGTTCGATTTTTCACCACCTTATAAAGAGGAATATTAATGGCTGTCTTTAGGCTCTCTAGAAATGTACCTTTTTCAAAGGAATCATGAAGTAGTAAGACCAGGACTTCCAACACAAGATTTAAGAAAATTTTTATGAATAGTCCATCAGTACTACAGGAAGATTTTCTTTTAATACTATTGAATGTTTGGGTCGATTTAGATTGATCGACTGGTCTTATAAAGAATGAATATTAGTGTCGGATATTTGTCTTTAATTTTAATTTTAATTCTTTGTGCATCTATGTGTTGTCATCATCTTAATAAACAGCTATTCCATCAATCGTCAGATATAATCTTCCCTTTGATGCGTCCATTGTTTCTGTTCCTTATTTTTTTATCCATTCGTGATTAGTCATTCGCTTGATGTCATCAGTCCATCTGGTATGAGGTCTGCCTCTATTTTTCTATTGTACTCTTGGTCGATATTCAACAATTCGCTTCGTCCAACGGTTGTATGTTATATGAGGATGCAGCGCTATCCGTCATTCCATTTCCATGAATACTTGCATGAGAAAAAACCAATGGAATTGTTATTCTACTTCTTCGGGAAAATTGGAAATGCATCGATTTTAATATTTTTGCACTAAGTGATATTGAGTCACAATGCTTTTTATCGAGTGAATTTCAGATAAGAAATCGATACACAGAGCTAAACTTTGATATTTGTTAAAGGAATTTCAAGAGCTTTTGAAATACCGAAAAGTTCTCCGTAACATACGCTTTATTCGACATTGTCGTATTACTGTATCAATCGTAGTGACATAATATCTAACTCTACCTATATTTCGGGATGTATCGATATAAAGCTCCTCTTCATAATGGAATAAATTTAAAATATCTCTGAAAGTTTGTTCAAATATGGTATTATTTGTTTTTTGCTTATATAATTTACAAAGGGAATTGTTCTTGTTGTACTGCATTAAACACAACGGTTTTATTTATTTTGTTTTTGTTTTAGGAAAAGATAAACTTCTTATAACTGGACAAGATTTATTAAACGTATTTAAAATTGCTATAGCGTGCGAAACTTCTTGGAAAACTGGTCAAACTGTACCTTTAACATG
The DNA here is from genome assembly GCF_040954645.1 of Diabrotica undecimpunctata. Classification (NCBI taxonomy): domain Eukaryota; kingdom Metazoa; phylum Arthropoda; class Insecta; order Coleoptera; family Chrysomelidae; genus Diabrotica; species Diabrotica undecimpunctata. Next base: position 145,323,059 of record NC_092806.1, on the reverse strand, counting down.
GAGCAAGACAGAGTTACAATAAATATTTGAAATAAAATGAAAATGTTTTTTTCAAATATACGTTTGTTTTCCTGAGTTTTATATTTATTACTATTTTATATATATATATATATATATATATATATATATATATATATATATATATATATATATATATATATGTGTGTGTGTGTGTGTGTGTGTGTGTGTGTGTGTATATATTAACAACCAAGTTAAACAACTAAAAGAAGAGAATAACATTCAACGAGAAATCAATCAATTCGAAGAAATAATTAAGAAAACTAAACAAGATCTGCTAAAACCAAATAAAGAAACAAAGAAGGAATCTTGGATGACTCCAGAAATCCTTCACTTAATGGAAAGCAGAAGGTTAATTAAAGGAAATAAAGATGAATATAAAAAAATGTAGGCTTACATCAAAAGAAAAATAAGGGAAGCTAAAGAAAAAGAAGCTGTAGAGAAATAGAAAGACTACAAGCCAAGCATGACAATTTTAATGTACACAAAAAGATAAAAGAAATAACGGGTACTTTTAAAAAGCGAACACAAATGAAACTCATAGACACCAATGGAAAATTAATCATTGACACCCAAGAGATGCAAGACAAATGGAGAATATATTTGGAGACACTTTTTCAAGATCAAAGAACAGATTATAGGCATCCATTTTCAGAGAGGATGACGGGCCCGGACACACTTAAATCCGATGTAGAAGTAGCAATAAAACGGATGAAAAGTAGGAAAGTTGTAGGGCCTGATAATATAGAAGCTGAATTTTTAAAACTCTTGGAGGAAGAAGGAATAAATTGGATCACGGCTGTCTTCAATAAAATATACAATACAGGAATCATCCCTGATAAATGGCTAGAATCAGAATTCATAGCGATACCTAAAAAACAGGGGGCTAAAAAGTGCGAAGAATATCGAACAATCAGCCTAATGAGCCACATGTTGAAACTGTTTCTTAGAGTCATCCATGGAAGAATTTATAAGAAGTGCGAGAAATAAATATCGGACAGACAGTTCGGCTTCATTAACGCAGTGGGTACCAGAGAGGCACTTTTCGGAGTACAGATACTGATTCAAAGATGCAGGGACGTTAACTGCGACGTATACGCGTGCTTGATCGACTATGAAAAGGCATTTGACAGAGTTCAACATCAAAAGATGATAAACATTTTAAAAGAAGCAGACCTGGATGACAAAGACCTCAGAATAATTTCAGAACTATACTGGAATCAGACCGCATACATGAAAATTAACGGAGAAGAAACAGGTCACATAAAAATACTACGTGGAGTTAAACAGGGATGTATCCTATCGCCGTTGATATTTAATATGTACTCAGAGAAAATTGTTAACGAGGCTCTTTACGGAATAGACGAAGGCATCCTTCTAAATGGTGAAAGAGGAAACAATGTTAGATATACCGACGACACCATAGTGATAGCAAATAGTTTAGAGGGACTTCAGAGGCTAATGGACAGAATAAACGAGTACAGTCAACAGTACGGACTAAACATTAATACCCACAAAACGAAACAAATGATTAACAGCAAGTTACCTGGGAACTATTATAAACGAACAGTGGAGCAATCTACAGGAAATAAAGTGCGGCATAGGAAAGGCAAGAACGGTCTTTAACAAAATGAGCGCCATCTTCAAAAGTCACAACATATCCCTAGATACAAAAATGAGACATTTGAGATACTATTTTTTCTCTGTGTTGTTGTACGGGGCGGAGGCATGGACGCTTACAGACACCACTATTAAAAAACTTGAAGCATTTGATATGTGGCTTTATAGAAGAATTCTGAGAATATCATGGACAGCAAGAATCACGAACAAGGAAGTTCTAGAAAAAATGAAGAAGGAACCAGAGATTGTGTTTACGATCAAACGCATAAAATTGCAATATCTGGGACACGTTATGAGAAATCAGCACCGTTACTCCCTGCTGCAGTCTATATTGCGGTAAAGTCAAAGGTAAGCGAGGACCCGGTAGAAGGAGAATATCATGGCTGTGGAATTTAAGAACATGGTTTAAGAAAACCTCAACGGAGCTGTTTCGAGCCGCAGCGAGCAAGGTCATGATTGCCAATATGATTTCCAACATCCGAAACGGATAGGAGCCAGAAGAAGAACAAGAAGTGTGTGTGTGTGTGTGTGTGTGTGTGTAAATACAGCGCTTCGCGATCAGGTAAATGAAAATTACTGAGTTCTCGGGAAAAACCACGTTGAGAAATTAAAACTTGACGTTTCGGCACCCATTTTGTAGCCATTATTAAAAGGAATATGGTTTTGTTCGAGTTCGGGGTCTCAGTCTGCCTACTCACGAGTGAGGGGAGATGAGTATCCTCCTAGGCCATATATTTAGCCATTTAATTCAACAAAGCGATAGCAGCTTTTGCTAAAATATTTAATCTTTTACACATTTCGTAAAGCCCAGAGGACAGAAACGATATTATTATATCGTTTTCGTTTAAGGCCATCAAAGTAGGTGGCACCTCTGTATGCTAACCACTGCAGTGGTCAAGTTTTAGGAGACATTCTTTGGACTCTGAATTTATATCAGCATGAGTGTCTGATGAAGCAGGGATGCTGAAATGAGTCATAACACTCTATTGATATAGATACGAGCACTTCTTCTTCTTCATATACCATGTCCTTTCAGAACGTTGGTTACCATCATAACTATCTTAATTTTATTTTACACCATAAATAGCATGCTTGTATCACTACCATACCAATCTCGCAAGTTCTTCAACGATGAGGTTCTTCTTCGTCCTGGACTGCGTTTACCTGTTATTTTTCCTTGCATGATTCGAGCACGGGAAGTGAATTTTTCTTCCTTAGTTCCTTTTATGATTCAAAATAAATTCAAAAATTCTGGCAAGCTGACTGGAGTAACTGCAATATAGCTCTGCATAAAATCCAAGTCATTTTTGATCAAATATGCCTAATAAACATAACTCGATCCAAAGTACAAACAATTATGATACTACGGATCGGCATACAATATTCACAAATTTCATCCTGTCAAATTTGCAGTTGTTCCCTTACCTTTAATCATATGCTGATAGACTACAAGTAAAGTAACGTCATCGACTGATGAGACAAACTTGAAGCCGTTACTAAAAGACCTTATAGCACTTTTAATGTAGAATGTAGTGTGTAATTCGAATAATATTCCAGAATCTTCGAAAAATAAACACCTAAACACCGAACGAAAAAACGTACTATGAGCATTTGTTTATGCAGGCAGTATGCACTGCATCGAATAAATCGCGTTGTCTTTAAAACTCATAAGTTGCTATAGGCATTTATCGTTGTATTTGAATTATGTCTCAAAAGCGTCGATTAAAATAAACAAAATCGAGTCATTTATTTACATTGGAAATTGTCGCTTAGAGAATTAAAGGTGGTTGTACACTTTTGCAAATGCCTTCTGCCAGATTCCTCTAAGCGTGACCAATTGCTGGCCAGGTAGAAATCATAAGAGAAGGGGTGAGGTTTGAGATCCAAGGTTGTGTGAATTATCACCGCAGAGACGAATTTTTTAATTAATTATCGGTTGAGATTTTGAAGAAGCTAGGGGTATGTCATGACAGTACCATCAATTTCAGTTTAGCCTATTTAAGAGTCATTAAGAGTCAATAAGTTTTTTATAATTTTATTATTGGGAAAGCTATTAATTATTAATATTTTCACCTGCCTGTTCATGGAAGTGAAGGTGAAGCAGTTTTTTAAATAGTCTTTCTTATTGAAATCATCTTTAACACAAATGTTTTTACCAGGTGATCGGGAGAAATTAATATTTAACATTTCATAAAATTGTGTGAAAGAAAATGAATATTTTCAGTTAAATCTATATTTTAAAGCTAGTAATAAATAGGGCCGGTTTGTAACAACTTTTGTGTTTAACAGTTTTGCCTAACGAACATAGTGCCGTTCGCATAGTTTCGTTTATTTTGCTTGCCCTATATCTACCCCCAATAATTTCTGTCCCAATTTTCAACCCCTCATAGTAATACCCTATGTGGTAGGCAAAATATTACGTTAAAAATTTGGCGCCCAACGTGGGGCACTATTCTAAAGACGGTGTTTCATATAAATGACAGGAAACAAGGGGAAAATTGAAAAAATGATGCATGGCTTGGGGAAGAGGGGTCTGTCTTACTTTTTTAAGACTACTACAGATGCGGGAATATTCAAAAGCCTCACCGGTTGGGCGACATTTTGTATCGTAGATACAAATGGCGCAAATCTAAAACATGCCAGCCACGTTCATATGTGAAACATACGTAAACAAAAGTTCAGTGTGATTATTTATTGTTATTTGGCTATACGTGTATTTTAATTTTAAGAGCTTTCCTTGTTACTCCAGTCGTCAGAGACGAAAATAGCACTGAATGTCTAAAAATCTAAAGTCTAAAAATGTAATATTATGTATAACTAACACTGTTCCATGGTACATTGACATTCTGTTTTCGACACCGTTCATAGGTATCTTGTCAATCAGTTACCAGCTGAAGTCCGTTTAAAGAGGTCTACTCTCCGGACGCTGGTGCTCACGTGAGGAATGGTTATATGTTGCCTGAAGTTAAATCTAATAAAATATTAAACATCATTCATTTTTAACAACAATATGTACATTTTTTGGTAACTTTAACTTATGTAAAGGGTTTTACCCTAATATTTTGGTGGCACGTTAATCTGTAAGTATAACCATTTTGCTTTTTTAACCTTAGTCAAAATTTCAATCACGTTTGCTTTAATTAAATGGCTCATACTTATTTTAGGCTTTTAACCTGATGATGGAATTATTATTCCGAAAACGTTTGTTATTTAGATGTAGCCCTTCTAAGGGTTTTTTAAATATACCTATTTACAAAGAATTAAACTTTCTTTTGTGATACATGGTATACAGCCAGCTGCAGGAATTCATTTTCCTTGTGGATTTTAATTATTATCAGATATACGGTACAGTTTTTCTCTAGACAATTTAGAGAAACATTTAATAATATATAGTTTTAACTGTAATATTAATAATAAAGTATAGTAAAGAATAGTATAATAGAGAATGATGATGATGATGAATGACGTTGAATCAAAAAATAAATATAATGATAGATAACACAACTTTTAAACAAAATCATATTTTAGTGCATATTTCAACTGTTTTTTGTGCATATTTGCATGCATAGTTTAGGGTTTTTTAAGTGCACATTTCCTGAGCCTTACTAATAAGCGACCTGTAGACTCACGTTTCAAAGCTAGTAGTTGTGTCCTCCAAAATACCTGAGTGCAGGTTGTAGAGTGAACATATCTAGAGATCGAATTCTTCTTCTATCTTTTAGTTTAAATACAAATCTTCACCTTATGTTACTTTTTATATTACCCACTGTAATACTCAACCTTCGAGCATCCTTCTTTCTATCCTGGTTTAATTTACGTTACAACCTTTATAATTTTAATTGTTATATGTAATAAATATTTTATCTATTTTTTGTTATGGCCATAGGTATCAATGCATCAAATTTAAAACAAAAAATATTCTAATGGACAACGATATTTGCTGTTATGAGTATAATATAAAATTAGCTATCTGATATTGTTCCAATACAACAGCTGAAATTCGTAAAAATTGTAGTTCACACCAATTGCGGTCTACAATAAACATTTTTTACGTTGTTTGTCGGCCTCCTGTACAAACAGAACGTATCATGTTGTCACGTGTGCAACGAAAGCTTTTTGATTGCCCCGGCGCGTGAAATTGACAACGGCCATTAAAGAATTCCCAATTCCCTTTGACTGTAGGGTGTGCACACTATTGCATTAATATGCCACTGTCCCCATCAAAAATTTGCATTTCAAGCTTCTCAAATTCTAGTAGCATTATGCCACCGACCATAATATAGAATATTAATTTTTTATTGATAGTTCAAGAGATGATTAATTTTGGATTCGTTTGTATCTGGTCGTATTCAATTATTTATACAGTATCAGATTATACTATATATATATATATATATATATATATATATATATATATATATATATATATATATATATATATATATATATATATATATATATATATATATATTAATGTGATATCTAGAATTTTAATTTTAAAACTTTACAAAATATATATATATATATATATATATATATATATATATATATAAAACATTATTAAAATTTTTGATTGATGATTTATATCACACCTTTCAATTTTGTTATCTCAGGTTTTACTCGCGCTTCAATATCTATACTTTACAGCTGATGGGTTAGGTCCAAAGAATAACGAATAAAACAACATAATATGATATGAAAATAATGTAATAAAATAAACTGATTAAAATACCTCCAAAAATTATTAGCATACAATGTTTATCAAACAAAATTCGTTCTACGTACGTGAACCTTCAATAATGCATGGATAATATAATACAACTACAATCTAAGATACAGCTTATTATTCTACATAAACAAATCAAATAATATTCAGTGTCCTTCCTAATGTAATTTTGATATAACGATTGTACCAAGAAAAATTTGTATGAATTATCCAATTCTCTCCACAGCTCCGTGTCCCCTCTCAGAACAAATTTGATCTCCTTCGACTATCGACAACTTATTCACACGTTATTAATTTAATATAATATTTTTTAATCCAAAATTCTTAAATTTAATATATTATGAATGTTTCTCCCGTTGAAACGCTTCCTCTGCCTTGAGTTGTCCAATTCCTTGTTCTATGCAAAATGAACTATCAGTTCTCAGCAGCCTCCTATGTAATTGGCAATATTAAACAAGATATTGCAATTTAGTGTCTTCAATGCTCTCCTTCGAATGCACGTACCTTTCCAATGATTTGGACCTCTTTTCCTCTCGCCAAACTTAATCTCTCGTTCCGAAATAAACAGCGATACGTACAAGTAGGAAAAGTTTACTTACAAATTTGTACCAGATCAGCTACCGTCGGACACAATTACTTCATCCACTCACAACTTATTCTTTATCACTTACTACCCTTGGATACCACCTCGAAAACCAACCATTCACTTTAAGAAACTGGAACTAACTGCCTCTCTTATCTCCTCTATTCATTCATCCAACCTCTCATTATACACACCCATCACCACTTTCCAAATTCTCGGCCAATCAGAAATTTGCATACCACTCCCACATAAAATCAGAAATACCTACAAACTTTCCTAATTCATATTATTTCTACAAGGACACTTAACTTCTACTGGGTATTTACATATTCCGAACAATCATTTATTTATTAACTATTTTTATTGTCCTTTTCATGGCGCAAATCCGGCTTACGGAACACTTTATGGCTTATGGGGAAAAACCATCTTTAACTTCTATTCATTGTTATATTTATAAAAGATTATTTATGACTAAGATTACCTTTGGTTAATTCAAGGCAGCTAGGAGTATTTTTTTGTTTTCTATAATCTCTGAAATATTGATTTCATCGTACATTTAATATTTTTACCCTTCAATTTTGAATACCACAACAATATATTATACAATAGAATATTTGAAAAACAAAATATTCATTGAATGCGCAATAATATACGAAAAGATAATATTATCTAGTTTAGAAACTTTTATTTTTAACTTTTATTTTAGAAACTATTTATTTTATGTTTATTTACTTTCAAAAAGGATACAATAGTGATACACTTAATAGTTCAATACTAAATATCACTTTCTCATTCTTTTTACTAACTAAATTAATTTTTAAATTCATTATTTTACAATTGAACTGCGATGAATATTATCCGCGCCTTGAACACATACAATATCTTACATCAATTTACCATCCAGATTGTCTCTGTCTTCAAGAGACTAATTTTAATACAACTAATATTCCTTATCCCTTTGAATGATACCACTCCATTAGGAGGAACTGCTTAGCAGTTCTTCATGCTAGTGCAGGCTAGGGGAGGGGAAAATATTCTCAACAATGCTACCTTTAACAACAAATCTTGAGGTAATTACGATAACTATATATTGCCCTAAAAAACTTACTATCTGCTCATTATATATTTCCCCGAATCATCCTCTAAAAGAATAAGAGCTTCAAGACCTTATATTCCAGCAAGCAGTTTAATTGAACCCAGCCTGTGAGACTTGTTCACCCCTTGGAATTACGTTCGGGTGTAACAATTCATTGGAGCGAGGTGTATTAATCCACGTGTCGTGTATAAACAGGAATTGCTCCACCGTGCTTCAATGCTCCAGACTATCCTTTTCCCCTATAGCACTTTGATGCGCGATAGGGGCACAACTATCAGCCAAATGTTCTTCATGTGGGAGTCCTGGGTAATAGAACTCCAACACATGGTTTTCTAACTATTTTAAATTCAGGCAAGCGCTTTATTTCTGTTATCATCTTGCCTTATATTCCAACTTCCACAGCCGTTTATAACTCACAGGAGACTTCAATGCACATAACAGTATGTGGGGTTCTCAATTAACATTGGATGCGGAAAAGTAGTAGAAAATATCATTAACTGTACAAACCCTTGTCTTCTTAACTCAGGGTCTAGTACTCATTTTAATATTACTATCTTTCTCTCTTTCTCTCATATAGATCTTAGTATTGATGACCCTAAATCTGCACCTTTTTTAACCTGGAAAAGAGCTGATGATCTCTTTAACAGCAATCATTATCCTAAAATAATTTCCACCAATTGTCGTAGGGCTGTCTCTGTCAAAAGCTATTTGCGCCTAAATAAAACCAACTGCCAGAGTATTCAAAAGCTGTAGACACTCTATTGCTCGCTCATGATCATCTAATAAACAATAATGTAGACTACTTGTTAACGTCAATAGCACTATTCTCTTAGCTGCTAAGACTCACATTGACAAAACAATATTCTCTGCAAATCATAAAGTAGTTCCTTGGTGGAACTTATCTTGCCGAGAGGCAATTCTTCTATCCAAGAAAGCTTTAAATAAGTACCAAAAAATCAAAAGCTTTGAAAATCTAATAAATTATAAACAAATTAAAGTCAAAGCCAAATACGTAGTAAAAAAAAGCAAAAAATCATCCCGGCAGAATTACCCATTAACGAAAATTACAATCCTAGTCAACTTGAAAAAACGACAAATTTAAGGTCACAAAACTAATAATAAAATTACTCGTTTAATTTCAAATGGTATAGAGATCACTTCAAATGAACTTATTCCTAACACTTTTGCCAAACATTTCGAAGAGAAGTTCAGAAATGAAACGAATCATATTATTTTGTCTCATCGTAACTTATATTCACACAGAAATAATCTGATATTATCTAAAAAAAAAGTAAATCCCTTAATATTCCTTTTATTATCCACGAGCTAATATCTACCTTAGCTACTAGACCGCAGCTGGGCCTGATAATATTCTTTATGTATTCCTAAAGCATTTGTCGATCTATGGTCTTAATAAACTCCTAAGTTTATACAATTTAATCTGGAGTTCCCATAAATTTCCATTTCAATGGAGTTAGTCTTATGGTATTTTGAAATACGCAAGATCATTAGAAAGGAACAATCTGGCTACCAAAGCACACAATAGATAATCTTGTACTACTTTAAACCCATATCTCTAACGAAAATAACGGGAAACAAGATTTAATAGCAACTATCTTTGGCACTGGCAACTGGCAATTTATAAAAAAACTTCCTTACATCCAGAACGTTCAGGGTTTCTGTCAATAACTTCCTTTTTTCTCCACACATCCAACTTGATGGAGTTCTTGAAGGTTCATTTTTAAGCACATCCTTATTCATTCTTGCGATTAGCAAGTTATGTCAAATTATTTCTACACCAATTAAATACTGTCATGGTAAATCCAGTGCAATTATCAGCAAAATTCTGTAGTAAATGGCTTACAAAACGAAGTAGCTTCTCTAGGACTTACCTTCTCTCACAATTCACCGGTTGTTGATAATTGCAAAATATTAGGGCTGATATTTGATTCAAGATTAACCTGGAAACAGTACATTCCGGAAATTAAAGGAGTTTGTCTAAAAAGGTTAAATATAATTAAATCACAGAAACTACGTTACTGAAAGTTTACAGATTACTTATCTGGTTCAAGCTCGACTATGGATGTTTCATCTATATGTCTTCAACGAAATCAACCTTAAATTCACTAATTACAGTACACAATACGGCTATTCGCATTCCGGAGCGAGTAGTGTCTTGAGGCATTCCGTTTTAGTCCGGCAGAAAGTCTTTACTGTGAAGCCAATGAACCTTCTTCTCTTCTATGCTGTTGCAATTTATTCCAATCCCTCTAATCAATCCAGTATATCCTTTAATTATATCATCACTCCAAGCCCATAACAACCCTTCATGTAACTTGATTATACATGCTTTTTCTAGTCTTCTACAGCCGTTATTAAAAGATGTAAATTTGTCTAAAACCAGAACTCTACCATTTTTCAATAAGCCCTATTGGGCCAACATACTCCCACACCATTATATTTCCTTTATTCAATTTAACAAGGAAAACATCAGTTTTAATTTAAAAAAATTCTTTTTCTGGAACTTATAAACAAGTCTAGTATCCACACTGATAAACTATTGGCTATCTGACATGCTTTCAAATATGTCCAATAATATACGAATACGCATATAGCCATATACACTGATTCTCTTTCCTCTATATACTCCATCAATGCTATATCCATCAACCATTCTCTTGTCCTAGATGTTTATGACCATATCAGCTTTTTATAAACCAAACTACAACAGTCAATCTGATATGGGTACTATACGATGACGGGACTAGTGGTAACGAAAAACCGATTGCCTTACCAAAAAAGCCGCATATTCCATGGACACCATTATCAATATACAAATCTGCTATAATCAAAAAACTAGACTAAAAAAGCTTAATCTGTCCACCTGACAGATTTACTAGAATAAAGGTACTTCTGAGCTGCATGAAATTAAACCCTTAGTGAACCTACTTATCTATATCAGTTTATCTCTGAAAAGTATGGCAATCATATGGAGATTGCATATAGGACATACCCGTCTAACACATGGCTGTCTGATGACATCATCTCCACATCCAAAATGTCAGCACTGTAATACCACTCTTCGAATCAGACGGAGATGCAAAATGGCATATCTAAGACGGGATTATATTAATGAATAGTATACAGTTTTTAAGTAAGACATAATAAAAATTTATGCCGCTACATACACATTTATGCTAAGCACACAAAAGACTTGCAGCTTGTGAATGATTATTAACTCCTAAATGCCCGATAGACTGCAAAGGTTCAACTTCTGAGAGCCATATATCACTTATAACTTCCCCTGTATTAATATCTTCTCTGTCAACTGAACCATTATGCGGATATACTCGGGAACTTGTTGTTCTGAGCCAGTTGTGCAATGTACAAAAGGCTTTTATTACTAAATCTGCCGAATGCGTTTACTACAACTCTCCTAGCTCGTGAAAACTGATAATTAAGTATCATTTGTCTGGTTGTTAACGATCCATCTCTTCTTCTTCATTTGTAGGTATCTGCAAAAATTAAAAAGTTTACTTTTATATTATGGGTGTAATAAAATACATTTGAATTTATCTGATACCTAACAAACGACAAAACGAAAGATAAGTGATATATTGAGTAAGTTCTGGTGTAGAAACGACAATTGACAGTCTTAAACAGATTGTGGACAAGAACGAAATCAAGCCGACGATAAATTGGATGCCTTTGCGAAACATAATGCTAACCAACTGAGGTAATTTCCTGTTATAAGTTTATAAGAAGAAATTCAGCATCTTACCACACGTGAGAGATTATTATCATTGAACCATAGTATTCAGAACAATGACAAAAGGTACACCACTTGCAGCTTAGCTTGCCTTAGTAGGCGAATTAATGTCAGCAATGTTGCTACTTTGCAGCAGATCGAAAGAAAACCCTCGACATCAATCTTAAACTACTCACAATATTCTGACAAGATACAACAGGTTGTGTCGTATATTGATTACAGTAAGATTTAAAAATATGTAATAAGTTAAAATGAAAAAATATGAGATATTAAAGCATTTAATATGTATATAAATTGTCTCACTTTCATTTAGTTTTCGAGAACTGTACAGGGTGTCCCATAATTAATTGGACATTAGCTAATGGGTGATAGCTGACATCAAAATAAAGCGTTTGAGCTCAAATTGCTTAGGCAAAATGTTGCTAGTTTTCGTTCTACAGGGTGATTCATTAATATTTTCTTATATTATTTTTAGGGATATATTGAAAACTATTCAACTGATTTAAGTAAAATTTGGTATCTTGCTATTATTTAGTATGCTTAATATGAAAATGATATTAGTTTTACCGATGACACTAGGTGGCGCCACCTACTATAACATTGGTTCATTAATGGGACCATAATTTTTTTACCCGCCCTGTATAAACATTCTAGGAAAAAAACATGAAATAACATTCAATTCTACACAAAAAAGGTATTCTTGTTTCAAATCAAAAAAGTACACCGTTTTCGAAATAAACGTATTTTTTAGAGACGTGCATAAAATAAAAAAATTTTACAAAAACTTATGTAAATTCAAACATTATTCAAAAGGTCTTAAATAAAAATGAATATTAAATGTATTAGTAGTAGATAATTTTTGCAAACAAAATGCATATGATTGAAACAATTATTTTTATTAAACCTTTGACTCAGTAACAAATTTTAAAAAAATCAGAAATTAAATTAAACAATGAAGTGAATATAAAACAATTAACAAAGTGAATAATTCAAAACGAAACGAAAAAAAATTACAATAAGTGTTCAAAATGTGCACCATTAGATAAACTACATAATCTAAATCTTTTGTGTAACTTTTGTCTTATTTTAAATAATGAGTTTCTTTGGGCCCTAATTACGTTAACTCCCTCTACAATATTTTGCCATAACTCTTGACGGTTATTTATTTTTTTTTTATAAACAAGTGACTTTAGGTAGCCCCACAAGTGAAAGTCTAGGGGATTTGGTTCGGGACTGCGTGCTGGCCATGGGGATGCATGAGGATTTTCTGTCGCGTAGGTATGGCTATTGCGCCAGTTAAATACACCCCTTCTAGTAAATGTGGCTTCATCGGCAAATAAAATTTTATTATAAAACATTGGATCGTCTAAATGCGGCCCCATCATAAACTGACTAAATCGGAGCCTTGCTGGAAAATCCTGTGGTAAAAGATTCTGTACTGGAGTAAAACGATACGGATACAGATTTTCTGTCCGTATTATTCTTGACACCGTAGATTTGCTTATACCAGTGGCCGCAGAAACAAGCCTTGTACTGGTTTCTGGATCTTCTGCAACACGCACAACAATTTCATCCTCCATATCCGCATCAATTACTCTCGGTCTTCCAGCATTCCTGTTTTTGGGATGAAATGACCTTGTTTCGCCTAATCTGTCGAACAATGATCTAATAGTTTTATGGTTTGGTTGCCTTCTATTGGGATAAAGTTCGAAATAGAGTTCAGCTGCTTTACGAGAACAAAAATTTTCCTGGGCATACAAACAGATCATATCGCGCATTTCTACATTAGAAAATTCACTATGACGTGGCATTTTTCCTTTATCTTAAGTGGTTTATAAAAAACTTAATAGCACTTTGACAAATAATGACTCGCACTGCACTTTGACAACTAATAATAAATAAATTCGTAGTTACCTTTGACAACTAATAATAAATAAATTCGTAGTTACGTCTTGACGTTGTCATTAAGATCAAAGCATACTTGTTTTGCAAAAAATTAAATAGAGACATGCATCATTAACAAAATACGTTTATTTGGAAAACGGTGTACTTTTTTTAGGTGAAAGAAGACTAGGTACCTTTTTTGTGTAGAATTGAATGTTAGTTCATGTTTTTGAAGTTATACTTCTTTAGGTGCAATTGTTGAAAAATGTTGAGAGTGAATTTTTATAAAAATGTGCTAGTTGCTAAATCTTTGAATTTACGTATGTATCAGTGCAAATAAAGTGTGAAAAAAATATATTTTATAATTTTTGTGTCTTTGAATTTGTCTTCGTCGGATATAGGATAATAGATATTAAAATATGATGATAAGAAGGTTAAAAGGCAATCTTAATATTATTTGTAGATATAATCTGTCAAAATAATTCACTTTAGTATGAATTTTACGGCCATAGCACACTGGCTACACCAGTTGTCGCTGGAAAACGGGAGTCAAACAGTGTCTACCGGGGTCATACTTTGGATGGGTGACCGCTTAGGAACATAATATGTCATGTTATTGCCTTGCTTACTTTTTTTTATTTTTGGTATTATTTAAGAAAATTTTTAGGAAACTTGTAAGTATTAAAATTAGTTGTTGTGGTAAAACCTGCTTGTTTTGCGAAAAACAAAATACGTTTTTTTCGAAAACGGTGTACTTTTTTGATTTGAAACAAGAATACCTTTTTTGTGTAGAATTGAATGTTATTTCATGTTTTTTTTCCTAGAATGTTTATGCAGGGCGAACAAAAAAATTATGGCTCCATTAATGAACCAATGTTACAATAGGTGACGCCACCTAGTGTCAATGGTAAAACTAATATCATTTTCTTATTAAGCATACTAAATAATAGCAGGATACTAAATTTCACTTAAATCGGTTAAATAGTTTTCAATATATCCATAAAAATAATATAAAAAAATATTAATGAATCTCCCTGTAGAACGAAAACTAGCAACATTTTTCCTAAGCAATTTGAGCTCAAACGCTTTATTTTGATGTCAGCTATCACCCATTAGCTAATGTCCAATTAATTATGGGACACCCTGTATACATTTACAAAAGCACTTCGGGTAAAAAAACTGAAATAGTGCACTTGGGTGGTCCGTATTAATACTAAAGACAAGGTGCTAGGTAGCGTAATGTTACTTAAAGTTTATATGTAAGTTTTGGTTCAACTAGTAGAAACAATTCCACAAATTTTGTGGGTGATAATCTCATAAAATTCTTATAAACCTGTGAATCCTCAGTTGCAATCTCTTTTATTAGTCGAACAGAAGTCCACAAAGCACTCCTGCGTTTCATCCAATCTCCCACCCAGATTCGTTTTCTTTTATTTTATTTATGTTTAATTTATTAAATTTGTCGCGATAGCAATAACCACCACTTTAACGCCAGCTCGCAATACATCAGTTGGAGCCATTTTGATTTTTTTTAATCAGACAAGTAATTAGAAAATATCTAAAATATATCATAGCAAATTTACTGGCTGCAAGTACAGTCTGCAAGTAAACTTGCCAAATGTAAGTTATTTATTTTTCAGTTCGTGATTTATTGTCAACAAGAGAGTCGAAAAAATTGAATATCACAAAGAAACAGTTTCATTCCAACTTTATTGTAGTTTTTAAAAGAATTCACACTGTATGTCCTATTCACATGAAATAAAATCATTAATTTGATCCATAAAATCCCCATCAGACTTTGTTCTGATAAGCCAACCCCCTCGCGCTGCATTCATCTGTTTGCATAAAGGGTGTTTTCCCTTTGAGGAAGGACAGCGGCGGTGTGTCCTGTCGCGTGCACATCTGTACAGAGCAGATGCAAGGACGATCGGGGCGAAACTGCTCGAAAAACTGGTCTAATGTGCACGTGCCTTATTCCACCGTCGGAACAATTGATGTAGCTGCTGTTCGACAGGACCGGAATGCAATACCTGTTTTCATCAAATTAAATATTTATAAAATTTAACGTATTTTTATTAGCGGCAAGATTAAAATACCAGTATATACTGGAATTTTTAGGGGTGCAGCTTTATTGAATTTATGTTGCAAAATATCATTTTGAATCTTACTTATAAACCGAGGAAAAATTGGCCATTGTTATCAAGAACATATATACATACATACAACTAGAAACGGGTTTATATGGAGATGATTTTCGTCTATTTTATTTGAAGTAAATACAGGGTTAAAATAAGACTATATCCTGTCAAATCACTTATTAAACTTGGGTTAAAAAATATACTAAAATATTCAAAATAAACATTTACTGCATGATTTTCAACAAAAAATACCAAAGTTACGCTTTTGTGGATCATGTAGCCCTAGTAAAGCAAAAAAATTCTCTTCATTATATTAAGAATTATTAAAGACTATGTGAATTTGATGCAGTGTCTACGAAAAACGTTAAACGGGTATACCGGTAGTATAGTAAGGGAATATTAAACCGAATTTTAAAGAAATAGATAAACAATGAACAGATCTTCGCTTTAAAGGAAATTAAAAACATCGTCTTCTTCTTCCTTCTTGTATATAGGCTTTAAAGCCTGTTTTTTCTTCAATATTAGCCTCCTAAATTTTTTAAATTATTGCACCATCTTTTTCTTGGTCTGTCAATACTTCTTCGTCAATTTGGTGATTTATCTTGTGCTATTCATACTATTATCCTCTGTCATTCTACTAATGTGTTTGTTTCACTCCTGTTTCCATTTTGTCACTCATCCATTTATGTCTTCTATATTGCACTGCATGCTTTCGCTTCTCTCCCTATCCAACAGACTTTTTCCTGATATTCGTCGGAGTATTTTCATCTTTCTTGTTTCTACTAGTCGTCTCATTTTAGATGTGTCAGGTCTTGTCTCCGCCCTGTATATTAATATAGGTCTAATTGCTGCTTTAGCTTTAGCTAGAGCTTGTGTTGCTGCTTTTTCAATGTTCTTTTTCATTTTCTCCCAGCTCGTGTTTATATCTTCTATGTCGTCTATTTGTTTCAGCTGTATCTTCTATGCTAACCTTCTTTGGTACACTTCTCTTGTAGAGTCGTTCCAGAGTGATTCGACATTGAATTTTTTCTCGGTGAATTCCTGTAGAAAATGTTTTGGTGTTATTTTCATTCTTATCTATGCTAGTACTAGTTTGTGTTCACTCTCTGCGTCTGCTGAGTTCACAGTTCAGATATCTAGAATTTGCTTTGGGTGGATTTTTCTATTAGTGACTATAAAATCAATCATAAATTTGTACCCTTTGGAGTTTTTAAATGTATATTTATACTGGAGCTTATGGTCGAAAAATGTATTATTAATTCTCAGTTCGTACAGAGATTAGCCATGAGTTCTCCATTTGCATTGACGTTGAAATTAAAACATAAAATATAAAACACTGCCTTGAATGACTATCGGGTGGATCGAGTAGCTTGGTAGTTATCACAGCCGGTCCTAATCCCGGATAAAGTGGAGGGTTGATAGGCATGGTTAGTAACCTACCCATCTTAAAAAAGAATCAGTGCTCAAATAGCCGGTCAACAAGTCTCGAAAACAAGACGAAATAAAATGACGACGAAAACAGCGAGAAAAAGGACAACGAATAAGAATATGTTAAGGATAGCATGTTAGAACATCAAACCATGGAAAAGCAGAGAACAAGAAATAATTATGAAATTGAGTACCTACAAAATCGATATATGCGGAATTTCATGACACTCAAAATGGATAATAGTAAAATACATTTAATATTCATATATGCTCCAGACATAAGTTAGACCGAAGAAGGAACTGAAGCCTCCTACAATACATTACAAGATCAGATGAATACATTAATACACATAAAAAATTTATAATATTAGGAAACTTAAACGCAAGAATAGAGAACAAGGTATTAGACGGAATAAAACAACATTTCAACAAAGAAACAATAAAACGAAATGGAGAAACACTAATTAATTTCTGCGCCCAGAACATTGAGAATAAATAACACATTCTTTCCACATAAACCAGAACGCAAATATACGTTTACAAACACCCAAGGACATAAATCAACTATAGAATATATGATAACGAACAAGCAAATACACTATAAATAGGTATTAGATTCTTCTTCTTCATGTGCCTATCCGTTACGAATGTTGGCGATCATCATGGCAATCTTTATCTTATCTGCAGCAGCGCGGAAAAGCTGCACAGATGTTGCATTGAACCACATTCTGAGTTTCTTTAACCAAGATGTTCTTCTACTTTCTGGACCTCGTTTTCCAAGTATTATTCCTTGCAGGATGGCTTGGAGGAGAGCATATCTGGATTCATTTCGCATAATATGTCCGAAAAACTGTAACTTTCGAGATTTGATGGTGGTCAGTACCTCTCGGTTCTTATTTATTCCTCTGAGAACCTCCTCATTTGTGACTCGGTCAGTCCACGGGATCTTTAGCATTCTCCGATATAGCCACATCTTAAATGCTTCCAGTTTTCTGCACATATCTTCGTTCAAGGTCCACGATTCAACACCATAAAAAAGGACAGAGAAGACGTAGCATCGCAGCATTCTTACTTTTATATCAAGAGAGATGTTGTGACTCTTGAAGAAGGCCCCCATCTGATTGAAAGTGGATCTAGCTTTACCAATGCGTGCTCTAATATCCTGGTTGTTGGTCCATTCTTCATTTATTATAGTGCCGAGGTAGTTGTAGTGCGTCACTCTTTCTACAGGGGATTGGTTGACGTAGAGTTGACCGTAGGTATTAGATACCAGAACATTAACATTACCTA
Source organism: Diabrotica undecimpunctata (assembly GCF_040954645.1). NCBI lineage: Eukaryota > Metazoa > Arthropoda > Insecta > Coleoptera > Chrysomelidae > Diabrotica > Diabrotica undecimpunctata. The sequence goes on along the minus strand of NC_092806.1, from coordinate 145,304,507 downwards.
ACGTAGGATCAGACCGGATTATGGTTTTAGGGCAAATCTTAATAAAAATACCACTAAAGAAAAAATTACCCACAAAATATAAGAAAAAAAAATCGAGACCTTAGAAGACAAAACAACTCAATGGCTACATTAAAGATTAGAAGAAAATGGAGTAGATTAAAGATGAGAAACAATAAAAAAGGATGGGAAACCGCTGCCAAAGAAAGTATAGGAATACGAAAGGTTAATGTAAATGGTGAAAGGAAGATCAAACCAAGGTTCACTAAAGAAATTAAAACTTTAGCCTAGGAAAAACGAAAAGCGTATATCCACTATCAAAGTAATAAGACACTCACAAATTACCAGCACTATGTAACCACAAAGAATAATGTTAACTCGCAAATAAGAAATCTAAAGAGGAGATACTGGTCTAAATTCACAAAAGAAATGGAACGTGATTTATACGGTGCACAACAAAAGTGTGAAAGATGGTGGAGGGAGGGAAAAAAGCTATTAACGAGTATGACAACATAAACAGTACACAAGGAGAATGATGGTCAAGTATATAGAACAGCTTTACAAGGACAAAGCTGAAAGATCGATTAAGAAGATGGAGAGGCAAAAGACGAGCTGGTAACAATAACGGAAGAAGAGGTTTAAAATATAATATAGGAAGATCCAAAAACTGAAAAAGGTCCGGATACAATGAACTACTAAAATATAGAGGAAGAGCATTAACAGAAAAATATTACGAACCTATTCCAAAAGATCCTTGAAATGAATTGCATACGAAAGGAATGGAAATCAAGTATAACGATCCGTATGCACAAAAAAAGGAAACAAAAATGACCAATCGATCTATTATATTGCTTGACACCAGTTTGAAATTATTGACTAAGATACTTACTGAGAAAATAATTAAAAAGTATCACAGATCAGCTGTCGATGCCATATTTATAATAAGACAAATAGAAGAGAAAGTAGTAGATAATACACCTGTATTATAGTGTTTTATCGACCTCACTAAGACCTTTGATTGTATTCCTCCTCCTCCTAAGTGCCTTCTCTGTTGTCCCTGTCCTTCCTAAAGCTTTCCACACTCCCCCCGGAATATATCTGGTACAACTGCTTTTCCTTTGTTGTTTATTTTTTGAATTGTTTGACTTCTTTGTTTGGTATTTTGGTCATCATTGGTGTTGCTTTCTCCGTTAACTTGACTATTTGTCTGTCAAATTCTTCATTTAATAACCTGTTAAAGTACTTTTTCCATCTCTTTTTTACATCATTTTCGTGAATTAGTATTTTACTATTTTCATCTCGTATACATCTAATCTGATTAAAATCTTTTGCTTTCTTTGTTCTATGTTTGGCTATTTTATAAATCTTGGCTTCTCCTTTCTTGGTATCAAGTTGATAGTATAGATTGTTATACGCTTCTGTTTTAGTTTTTGCTACAGCCACTTTTCTCCTTCCTCCATCCTCCTTCATTGTATTAGGCTGTCCTTTCAGGTTCCAACAAATGTTTCTACTATTTTGACCTCAAACAGACCTTCTTTGCCAGAAATAAATAAATCTGAGCATCTTTAATATATCTCTCCAATGACGCTACAGCTCAAATCGAGCATTAGGTACCTCCAAACTATCCTGCCACCTTTGAGCATCTTTAATATAAACACTAAAAGAGATTTTAGTGTTTGTTACATATAGACTATGAAAAAAATATGCGAAGAATAAGTATTTATCGTTATTTTTATTATTTTTGTTAATAAAAATTTAGAAATTTTCATTGTTTTATTTATTTTCCATTCCAATTTTATCAGCTATTTTTACTTCCTCAAATTTCCTTAACAAAAAAAAGAATTGTTTAAAAATACTGCTTAAACGTAGTTAAAAGATTGTTTTTCCCTAAAATAACTCTAATATAGTCAATTCTTATTACAATTTTAACTTTTTACGTATTTCTCATTTCGTCAATAGTAAAAATGTTTTCCTTAGATATCCTTACTCCATACCTGCCCTCTAAATTGTTGCTCTTGATAAAACTGTTGGATTATTACTAATCATACTTCATGAAATTCATTATCATACGATGAATGGGGCTCATTTCAAATGTTTACTCATTGGGGGAAATGTGACCGAAAATTTCACATCTGTTTGATATGTGAGAAAAAAAGTAGGGAATCAATATGGATCGTTGTTTGCCAGGCAGCGTAGGCAGGGTAACGTATCGGTGGTGGTAATGTGTTTTCTACCGTATTCCAGTTTATTTTTCAATGCAGGAGTGGTAGTAATGTAAACTGGGTGAGTGATTGCCACTTGCCAATTAAACCACGACCAGCTTGTTTTTTGTGACGTTGATGTTTCAGAACGGGTAAATTGTTTTTGTACTAAAAACACCACATTGGTTATACTTTATTTTTGTATTCTAATGCTCTTTCTTTAATAGAATGTTAGTTATACTGTTTTCCATTAACGGCCATTTATACACTGGAATTTGTTTAAAACCTAAAAATGCTAATTGAAAAATCTTGATTTACACCCAACAATGTTACCTAAAATCTTACCAGATTGTTTTTATGTCGACAATCACCTTTACTATAGTTTGTTTTTTAACCAGGAGAAGTAATTCAAATTTACCGCGCCGTAATACTTGTTTGTAATTGGTCCAACCGCAGGCAAGTTTACTCCACTAAATTATGACAGTTTGACACTAATGACATTTGTGAAATTTTAAAATTCAAAATTTATATCGACGATTTTTATATTTTCTGCGTTATTCCTTTAATTTTTAGATTTTTCATTTGCATTTATATAAAAAACAGTTCTCTTCACAACTATTTAGCGACGTATTAGTGCTATTAAGATAACAATATTGATTCAGTGCCAAGTATTAGTGGTAATAATGATCCTTCTCCACCTTAAAAACGCCGAGTAGATTTGGGTCATTTATCATCAAATGTAAAACAATGCCTTATAAACATGTACAAACAAATAAAAATTGATAATCCTGGAACAAAAATAACAGCCATGGTAGCAAAAATAAAACAAGTAACAGGTTAGTTTTGCAGAATAGTTATTGTTAAAATCTAGACTTACTATTTACAGAACAATTAAGGAATATAAGCAGACTGGAACATTAAGATGTTTTTAAAAAAATATTGGCGATCGACCGTCTCTCCTTGCAACATACGATGAAAGAGTTAAAATATCTGTACGACAAATAGTACACAGCTTCTTTTTCAAGAATGAAATACCCCCTTTAAATAAAATTTTAAGTAAAATTAACAATCGCCCAGATCTTCCAAATATGTGTCGTTCATTAGTATATAAATTCTTAATGCTAATCAATTTTAAGTTAGTAAATATGGGTTAGCCACAAATACCTATATAGTAAATAAAACGTAAAAAGTCAGAAAATCTTCATATCGTGTCTGAGTTAGGCAACCATTTAGAGGATAAAGAGCTTTATTCAAATGTACATTTTATTATTTGGTAGATACTTGAAGAGAAGTCGAAATATAGGAAATATATTAAAAAAATTGAAAGTAATAAATATTATAGGTATTATATTCCTATTTTAGTTGTCCGATACTGATTACTGAATTACCGCAAGGCCGAAATAATCAACCAAAAAAGATGTATTTGGTGACTTTTCTATCAACTTTCTTGGGTGTGAATCTGTCTTTTTAATTTACTCCTCCTGATTAAAAAAACAACTCATAGTACTAATAAATGTGTACAGCCTTTCAGCTGTTATTTTGTACATGTAAGATATCATTCGCGATTTGTTTTGTATATCTTTTATATGTATATCTGTTCTGCGCATGGAACGTAAACCCGCCAAATTGTTGCTATAGAATAGAATATATTAAAGAAAGATAATAGAATGACAAAGGTCGATGCTTGAATCACACATTACACACTGAAAATTTTGAGTTTTGAGAGTATTATGACATCTCAATAGATTTGTTTCTGCAGTGGTTTGTTTACCATTTATAAAATATGCACTCTGCGTAGACAAGTGTTTCAGTCAGTATATCTTGGATTCACAACCAGATACTGTCATTAATAGATTTTAATAAAAAATACAGAGATAGAGTAGGGAGTTTCCAAATGAAATCCATGAAAATAATGTGGGCAAAGGTAGCAGAACAACTTAATGACTTACATAATGTTAATTTGAATGCATATCACTGCGAAAATAGATGGCGGGTAATTGAAAGAAATTATAAGAAATATATGGATGAGAGTAAAAAAACAGGAAGAGGCCGCAAAACATTTGAATATAGTAATGAACTGGATGAGATATTTGGGTAAAAAAGAGAATAGCTGTTATCTAATGAAATAGTTGCACAACACATAGATGAAAAGCCTGCAGATGTAGCAACAGTTAAAGCCGGCGTTCTTATTTCTACACCACAATCACTTAAAAGAAAGTGGAAGAAACTAGCCAGCAAAAACAATATTCTACAAAAAATATGTGAAGACAAAAAGGAATTTTATACAGAAATGCTAAAAATTTACAAAGAAAAATTAGAAGTGAGGAAACAAAAAACTTATTTGAAGCAAAAAGACTTTCAGAAATAAGAAAACAAAATAAACTGATAAAGAAAACGAACGAAATACGTAGCAAATATTTAGTATCAAAAGATTTTTTTTCTTCTAAAATACTTTAATTTTTAGCAAAGTAAATTTAAGGTTAAGTTTATAACAGGTTTTTTAATAAAAAAGCATCCTAGTTATATTTCTTACCTACAAATTGAATGTGTAACAAATAAAATGAACATACATATATTTAGTCTTAACTTAAAAATATGTTTTAAATACCCACTAATACATATTTTACAGTCTATGGCCAAGATATTCAAAGATCTCTTCAGAAAATATAGGCAAATTTAAAAAAATGGTATTAATGATCATCATTCATTTACATATGTAACAAATTCATGACATTTCTTTTTTCCATTCCATTTTTGTCTGCATGATTCTCTTCGATGGCCAAATTAAATGGTAAAATATGTTCATCAATATTTTCTGCCTCATAATCAAATTGGTTTTCTATTGCCATATTATGAAAAACACAACATGCTCTTATAAAATGTATTATATCTGGTACAGCTCTTAATTTTACATGGTACAACTGCCGGAATTTCTGCTTAAGTAGACCAAAACAGTGTTCAATTATATTTCTATTTGTGCTTAGTCTCATATTGTAATTTAGCTGCCTTCTTGTTAATTTACCTCTATCTTTAAAAGCAGTTTGGAGATTGGGCAAACATGTATAACCACTATCCCATAAAATGAAATAATCTGCGCACTTTACAACTATAGTCTCTGTTAAATAGTACATATCTGTTCAATCTTTATCTTCAGGACCTTTAATGAAAGGATTATCAGGGGTCAGCCATGTTTTAACCTTCTAATCCATTTTCCGATAATCCCAGTTGGATACCAGTCCAAATATAGGATCTTCCCACATGTCGATTCTCCTTCTCAACTGAGCTCTGCTTCGGCTAGGTATAAAAGTTACCGGTAAAGGATCATCAAGTAAGAGTAGATAAAAAATGTATATCCACATTGCAGCTGAAATCAGAATTAGACCTGAACCAATGACACCCATCCATCCACCGCCTCTAGGTGCAGTAAATTCTTCAAATGTTTGGCAGAAATTAGCTCTATACAATTATTTTTCTGTTCTCTACTTAGTCGTTTCCAATCTCCTTTTTGCTTGATGATCCTTTACCGGTAACTTTTATGCCTAGCCGAAACAGAGCTCAGTTGATAAGGAGAATCGACATGAGGGAAGATTCTATATTTGGACTGGCATCCAACTGGGATTATCGGAAAATGGATTGGAAGGTTAAAACATGGCTGACCCCTGATAATCCTTTCATTAAATGTCCTGAAGATAAAGAATGAGCAGATACGTACTATTTAACATTTTATAAACAGTAGGTAAAATAAAATACCTTAAATTGTATTTAAAAACCATAGTCTCAGCTAATGGTGAAGTTCTGAAAACTCTGCTGTCATGTACTGATCCTGGATAAGCTACAAATAGATCTCTTATTCTTTTTTGGTGGTCACAAACTACTTGCAGCTAAAAATGTATATAAAATTTTTTTAAGGTTATAAGATATGTATTAGTATGCGATTACATGAATAGAATAATAATGTTTTCTGATTAAGTATGGTTCTGGATCATTTGTTGGTTTGTCCATTTTAATGTGGCTCACATCAATTACTTCAATAATACCTGAAAAATTGTTTTTCCTAAAGGTTATCTCAATTTCTATTTTCTCTCCACATGATGGCTATTTAAATACATGAGGCATACTGCTCAGAAATAATGTTAACTTTCTAATTAATTTAAAAAGAGTGCTGATAGCAATATCAAATCTATCAGTTACACCTCTGAAAGATGCAGTCTGGTGACCAATGAGCAAGGAACCATAAATATATTAAGGTTTGTTCATATTCTCCAAGCTTTTCATTGCCTCAGGCTTGATAATGAATATATTATGAATATCTTAAGTGGTTCGCAATATCTTCAGCAACAGCACGACTAACACGAAAGTGTTCAATAAATTCACAATCGTTGTAACTTGACACCGTTTCTTCAAGATAATTCTTATTTTTAGATCTTATACGTTCATCTAGAATTTGTAACAAATCTTCGTCTGACGACAATTCTTCAATGTCAAACACCTCTTCATCAGAAGAAGAACTTTCAGAAGATTCCTGAAATATATTTTTTCAACTTCATTATTTTCACTTCATTCAAGTTAATTATTTAATCATAGTTATATTACGTATAGTTACCATTTTGGATATTTAGTCCAAAAATTTATTCAATAAAGAATATTCAATGTAAATACATCAAACTTTGGAATTGAACAATAGCCAATAAATAATCAAATCAGTTCAATATAACTTAGTGAAAAATATTTACAATATAAATGTATAGGTTAAGAATAAGAAACCTTATTTATTTATACTTAGTACGCCTGCGTCAAACTATAAGTTGGAAAATAATCTTTAAACCAGAATAACTATTTGAAAAAGATTTGAAAACGGTAGACAAATCTGCAAGAACATCTGACCAAACAGTTGTGAGTTTGAAATTAAACGTGCACGAACACAATTATTTTACTGCGCAAACTCGTGCGTTGTAAAACCGTTTCCAACCACTGCAGAAACAAACCTATAGATTCACTAGCCTTGTAACTTATATACTCAACTTTCTAAGCAGCTTTTCTAAGATCAGAATGGCCCTATTATAATTCTGTCACGGAGATGACACGTAAATGGAATGAGGAAATCAGACAAATTTGATTATAAAGAAACTATTCTTAAATGAACTGATGAAACGTGAACCCATCATACAGACTTACTTTGCACTACATTTTTAGGTCAATTTATTAGTTTTAAATTAGGATTAAACTGTATGTATGTTCCCTAACACATCTAGTACCTATTGGTTTAACGAATCATAAAATATTTTTGATCATTTATAAAATATCTATTACAAATTAAAAATGTGGAGCAAAATAAACCAGTAGAAAACTTTTTTTTTGGAATTCTTAAGAGTGTTCAATATAACGTTATTTTATATTTTTTTATGGAATCAAGTTGCCATATTTTTAATACCGCGTCCTATACAAAGATCGACTTTCTTAAAACAAATTTATATATTGGAAAATTCCCAAATCACTTTTATCTCTATTTGTTATCAGAAATATCTCCCTTTTAATACCGTATACATTATGCCACCTGCTTGGAAGTAACGCATCTAAAAAGTTTAGGTTTTGTTTGGTTTTGGCCTTCTCCGAAATTGCCATTTCATATTTAATAATATAAGGTTAAAGTAAAAAAATCATCACTTATTCATAAAATTGCTACTCTTAATATTAAATATATAACAGGCTCATTCTGGACAGGTAATAACTCACCTCCATTAAGTGAAGAATTTAGAAACACAATTCACTTCACTCCTATAACTGTCAATAAAGATATTTTATTGTTAGATATCAAAGCTATTACATATAAGTATTTAAAACTTATATATCTTTATAAATGAAATAGCCAATCGGATACTAAACAGATAACAAATGTATACGCGTTTTACACAGATACATCTAAAAATTGCTATAATCTAATTAATAATAAATAAATACTATAGCGACAATCTAAAGTGGTAGGTCTATTAAAACCACTAAATTGTTCCAATGGTTTCCTTCATTTTCTTTTGTCCATGGCCTCTAGCCACTTTTTTCGTGGTCGTCCTCATCTCTTCTTTCCTTACCCAATCAGAAGCGAGTCCTATGCCCACGTTCCATCTGCTATTCTCGTAAGCTCTCTGATTTCTGCATGTGTTCGTTTACTGCAAACGTCTTCTTAGTATTTTTTCTGGCTTCCTTTATCATAAATCATACCTTTTGTTCGTATTCCACTCTCTCTTATTATTGCCTTTAGCAAAAAATTAAAGAGTATTGTGCACAGCTTATTTCCCTGCCTCAGTCCACTTCTTACTTTATATTTTTCTGTTAGGTTTCTTTCTATCCTCACTCTAATGTCGGTGTTGATTAAGATGATTTCTACTAGTCTGATCATCTTTTTTTGGAATTTGAAGTACTCTTAGGGCATGTTACAGATGTCTCCTAATCACAAAATCGTAAGCTTGTTTAAAATCTATAAAAAGGAGGTTTAGCTTTAACTGTTACTCATGCGTACTGCTCTGAATCATTTTTAACACGAATATTTGATCTATGGTGGATCTACCCTTTTTGAAATTTTCCTAGTATTCACCAACCTGCTCTTTTAAGTGCCTTTCTATCTTATAGATTACTTCTTATGACTGGCAAATACCTTTTATGTTACCTCCAGAAAAGTGATACCCCTGGAGTTTTAGCACACTGCTTTATCTCCTAATAAATGGGACATAATATTGCTTCTCTCCATACTTCCGACATTTTCTCTCGCTCCCAGATTTTCATCCATAGGCTACATATCTGCGTTATAAGTGCTTCTCCCCCATACTTAATTAGTTAAGCCGGAATACCATTGCTGCCTGAACTTTTATTATTTTTCATGTTATATATGATTTACCTTCTTTCTTACATGGTGGAAGTCTTCATTGTTTCCGACATGTCGGTGACTTCTACTACTATTTCCACTTGCTCCTCATCATTTTAATCCGGTTCTTCCGGATCAAATATTATAGTATATGCGCACAATAAAAGGTCTTCTTTATAACAGATTTAGTGTATGTTGGTTGCTCTACGGAATAGCTGTGTTAAAGTCCTTCTATACCATGCTCTCAGGTTAGCAAGCCAGGATATTCTTCTTCGTCCTGGGGCCCTTTTTCCTTTTAACACATCGGACAAATGTTTCTATTTTTAACATGTCTGCAAGGAATTCTACAGTTCTTTCGTCACGTGATGATAATTTAGAGAGATTAATTGATTCTGGAAACCTTCCGGAGAGACAACCAACCAGATAGTCCGACCAAGTTTAGAATTCAGCGTGCCACTCATTCCTCGAAACTTTTAGACCAATAGAAGATAAAGACTAATAGAGAAAATTTGTTAGGAATATTGGAAGAAACCACGATCCTCAGGAATGGGAAAACGACGAGAAAGACAGAGAGAGAAACTGAACACTTCACAGGATATGTAAAAAATTAATGTATTAAATTTTTAAATATAAACATTAAAACTGATAAAAATATCAAGTAAATACAGTTTTAGATTTTCTTAAAATGAAAGAAACATACCACTTGACTTAGCTTCCTTAGAAGAGAAGAAAACTACTTCTGACTAAATCATGGTCATACTGAACATGTTTAAGACAATATTACATGAATAGTAACTAGTTGTGAATTCAAGATGGACCAAGACGAAATACTATGGTTCGAAACCCTATTATTACATGTATTATTATTAGATCGACAGAAAAATGGCTGGGCAAATTGCATTTTTTAAGAAAGAGGTGCGCATGGCTAGTCTCACAGGCTGTTTCCAAGGCAGTTGGAACAAGAAATAAGGTTTTTTGAATACTTCCGAATGCAGCCTGATACGCTCTGGTACATATTAAATGGAATAGATGGCCAGATCAGTCCAGGTGTTCGGCTAGGAAATTGACTGTTACATATTTGTAACGCTAGGATGTAATGTAAGCATATTCTCCAGCTATTTTGTACCAATATATCATATGTTTTGTTTTCATTGTATGGTATTTTTAATAACATTTTTCGAAGTATTAGTATACAGAGTGTTTATAGGACTTTAAAATTTAAAAATTTGAAATTTAAAAATGCAGTATGTACCTACTAAGTTATTTTTTTATTTCAGACATAGCTGCAGTTATTTAAAGAGGCCTGAGTATTCAAGAAGCTATTGATATAGCTTGGAGAATACGACGAGATAGATGATTCTATAGAGGCAATTTATAATAACGCCACCGGATCCAGCTACTCTGACAGATGAGGATTCCGGAGATGAGGACGTGGGCGGAGATTTCGACAATTTGAGCAAATGTCAGCTACTAGCCGATGCAGAAATTAGAACTGCTGATGAAATTATACGAGGAAAAGAAATTCCTATTTAACAGTCAGAATTGACAGAAGGTAATATTTCTTTGGAAAATGATATCGATATTACACCTGCTCATATGGTATATCCAAAAGTATCCCGAGATTGGGTTTCGGGAGATTCCACATACAACGAGAAACAATTTCATGAGTCAGATTATTCACTGTTTGAAAACAAATCAGTTGTTGATATATTCGAAATGTTCGAAATAGATGAAGAAATCATTTTATTCCTGATACAGGAAAAAAACCAATATGCTACTTTCAAGAACCTACCCGACCCAGAAGTCTCGCCAAAGGAAATGAAATGTTTAATTGCTATATTGATTCTTAGTGGTTATAATAATCTTCCCAGCAAGCGTATGTATTGGGAGCAAATTCTTGATACTAGAAACGAACTTTTATATAATGTTATGAGAAGCAACCGATTTGAGTAACATTTGAGGCTTATTTACTTGAATTCTAACGCAAATATTAATAAAGGTGATAAGCACTGGAAAATACGGCCATTTATAAATAAAGTAAAGGACAGATTAAGAAAGTATTTTGTTCCTGAAAAAGATCTGGCTTTTGACGAAAATATGATCAAATACTAGTAAAAATAGCTGCAAACAATTTTTAAGAGCCAAACCCATACGATTTGATTATAAAGTCTGGTACCTAAATACAGTGATGGGCTATTTGATTGATTTTGAGATATATCAAGGAAAATCTGTAACTCCTGATATTGACATAGAAAGAAACTTTGGAAAGGCGACAGCAGCACTAGTGAAAATGATAGAAGAACTACCTGATATTCTAAAATCTTTTCCATTCTAATTTTACTTTGACAATTTATTTACTACCTTCAGTTTATTGTCTTATTTACGTTTGAAAGGATACGGAGGGACGGGGAGTATAAGGGAAAACCATTTACCTAGGAGCTGTCCTTTATTAGCTAAAAAAGATATTCAGAAAAAGGAAAGGAGATACTATGAAAGTATTATTAGTAAGACGGGTGCTGTACTAGTAGCTAAGTGGGTCGATAATTCCGTAGTTTGCATTGCTTCAAATACATATGGCATCAATCCAATAACAAATGTTAGACGCTATTCGCGAAAGGAAATAAAAATAAATACAAGTTAGCAGACCAGCAGTACTTGCAGAGTATAACAAAAAAATGGGTGGTACTGATCGAATGGATCAGAATGTTGGACAGTACAGGATTCAAATTAGAAACCGAAAATGGTACTGGGCATGGTTTACATGGCTTCTTGATATTTCAGTCAATAACGCGTGGTGTTTGTATCGAAAATCAAACAACTCTCAGATATCCCAAATATAATTTCTAAGGGCTATCGTGCAAGTTTATTTGAAGAAATATTCGTCGTCTTCCAAAGGCACTGGCAGGACTATATCTCTATCTTTTAATGCGCAAAGAGTAGCCAATGAAGTTAGATATGATATAGAACACCTAGTGGATAAAATTCCAAACGACAAAAGAAGACGTTGTGCTGGAAGATTTTGCAAAAGTTCAACATGCGTGATGTGTAAAAAATGTAACTCAGGTCTCTGTATTGATTGTTTCGTTACCTATCACACAGACCAAAATGTTTAAATTCATTTTTCATTATTTTCAGTTTTTAACTAAATAGAACTGTTTACAGATATATTTTATATTTTTTGTACCCATTAACTCCTAGCGTTACATATATGTAATATCATATACTGAGTGATTTTTTATAATGTGTTATGAGTGTTTTTTAATAAAACTGCCCCAAAAAAAAAATATTAGCACCACATTAAAAACTGCGAAAAAATAATCTGGACACTAATGGGTTAAGAAGAGTTAACATAAGTTAGAAATACAGTTAACTTTAACAAAAATGTTTTGATCTGTAGATAAACAGCATTTACAATGTGTCACGATATTGGAGCAATAAAAAATTCGTAATCAACAATTAAACACAATTAAGCTCAGTTTCTGCATTATAAATCAACAATATACTGACATTACAATTAGCATCATTATATTAGCGTTTTAGATTCATCTGACAATTCACAATATTACCATCAATTCCCATGAGACAATGTCATGCGATTAAAATCGTCCGTTCATTATAAACCTCCGAGTGTTTAACGACGAAAATAACGTACTAGAACCCTTCTATCGAGATCGTTATCTCTTATTGCCATTGTGCCAACCCCAAAGATTTTTTCTGCTAAACCAACCACAGACAATAGTGTAGCGTTTCATTTATGTGCTGTAGCGAAAATAACAGGACCGTTTTTGTATCACTACTGATATTGTTGTTTAGCATGATTTCCAACGCTTTTAGAAATGTATCTATTTATGAAAAATTGTCCGTATAGAACATAAATATACAATTGATTCGTTCACTAAATTTTAAAGATTGGTTAAACTTAACTGTACCTTAAAAAACGTATTTTTTTTTGTTTTAATCTTACTGCCATGCCATACACACATATATTTGTCGGTCTGTTATAAATAAAATACTGAATTATTAACTACACTATATAAAATAAATAGTTGTTTATGTATTACTTATTTATATAAATATAAATATGAAGAAGAAATAAATAAAATTCTACACCAATGTGACCAAAATTTACAGACAGATCAAGCCTGGGAACAAATTAAATCTGCCGTAGGGGAAGCTAGCGAGAAAATATTTAAGTGCGACTCCAAGAGAAGTTCAAACAAAGATTGGTTTGACGAAGAGTGTCAGGCGATAGCAAAGGAAAAGAAGAAGATCATACAACAAATATTAACAGATAATAGAGAGTGTAAAAAACAATAATATAGAATATAGAATAATTCGAGGAAGATTGAAAGCTCTGTGTAGAAGGAAAAAGAGATACCACAATGAGTTGAAATTAAAATTGATAGAAGAGAAGTTTAAAAACAAAGAGGTGAGGTCGTTTTATCAAGAAGTTAAAAAGATGGGAAAAGGTATCAAAACCACTGTAGTTATATGAAAGGTAAAGACGGAAATTTAATTAGCGATCCGGCAGAAATAATGACGGAATGGAAAAAACATTTTGAAGAATTATTAAATGGTGAGGTGGAGCACGAAACAGTAGACAACTGGACGGTTGGAGAAGATGCGATAGTTGAAAGGCAGCCTACAGAGGAGGAGGTGGTGACAGCAATACAAGAAATTAAAAATAACAGAAGTCCTGGTAAAAATGACATATGCATAGAAATGATCAAGTTTGGTGGAGAACAACTACAAAGAAAAATATACCGGCTATTAGTGCAAGTATGGGAAAAGGAAATAATGCCATCGGAGTGGTGTAAAGTTCCCCTGCATGTTTTGTTTGTAGATTTTAGACAAGCATATGATAGAGTCAAAATGTATCGAGCAATGGAACTTTTGGGTATACCAAAGAAACTGATCCGGCTAGTTAAAATGACACTAAATAACTCTGGTGTGAAATTGCTTGGCAGGGTAATATATCAGATCAATTTACGGTTGCAAAAGGCTTGAGACAGGGAGATCCTTTATCCACTACATTATTCAACTTAGTGTTAGAAACTGTAATCAGAAAATGCAGCATGAAGGTGGAAGAAACGGTCATGAAAAATGACCACCAGTGTTTGGCATTTGCTGACGATCTAACGATCCTAGCAAAAACCGAGAAATAATTAAGAGTTGTGAAGAAAATCATTGAAGAAGCACAGAAATTCGGATTGGAACTAAATGAAGACAAAACCAAATATATGATCATGGGAGGGACAGAAGGGAAAAAAGAAGACTTTAGTGTGAGGTCTGTAAGTGGTAAAAGCAATAGTTTTAAAAGGGTGAACAAATTTGAATACCTGGGTGTAGTTTTCGATGAAAATTGAAAAGACAAATGGGAGCTCGAAGCCAGAATAGCAAAAGGGAATAAAAAATTAGGTAGTTTAAGAGGCCTACTGAACTCAAAATACGTTTCTAAATAAGGTAAACTCAGAATATATAAAACAGTAATTCGACTTACTCTGGAAGATATAGGATACTCTGGAAGAGGATACTCTGGAAGAGGATACTCTGGAAAGATGGGAAAGGAAAATATTGAGGCGCATATTTGGAGGACGGAAGACAGAAGATGGTTGGGAGAGAAGAACCAACAATGAATTAATGGCTTTATACAAAAAACCTACCATTACTAAGTTCGTCAAGTCACAAAGAATCAGATGGTTGGGACATGTGGAAAGAATGGCAGCTAACAGAATAATAACCAGAATACTACAGTAACAACCAGAAAACTAATCGGCCCCAAAAGAAGAGGTAGACCCAGAACGAGGTGGATTAGTAAAGTGGATTAAGACCTTAAACACGTGAAGGTGAGGGACTGGAAAAGAAAAGCACAAAATAGAAGCGAATGGAGAAATATTGTCCACCAGGTCCTTCAGAGCAATTAAGAATGTTAAATTTAAGTTAAAGTTTTGTTTAAAATAATTGTAATTAGTTAATATTAGGAATATGTTTAAAAAAAATGCCCTAAGCCTTAACGGCCTGTTGTGCGTAAAAATAATAAATATTTATATACATGGTGTTGATTTCATAGGAATTTCGAAATAAGAATGGTCATAACTTGTTAAAAACTCTGTATTATAATACAAAACCCATTACTATAACAACAAGAATTATGAGAAAAATGCAAATTTGAAAAAACATATAGGGTCCTATATGTCCCATTTAAAAAATGGTATGGTTATTATACCACGTAGTTAATCACCCTGCAGAATTCCACATATTTTTCAAGTATGGAGAATGTCATTGCCTAATTTTTTTATAAATAAGTGTTTTGGATACTCTCTACCATAATGGAATTATCAACCGATGTCTCACTAAAAACTCACTCTGTACATGAATATATATATACAAAGATTTCCACAGTTTTCACTGTATTCCTTCACTCAACCGTTTTCTCCAATTTTTCCTGTTTAGCCAGTCCCCTTCCTGTAGGTTTCTTCTACTCATTGCTTCGTCCACTTCATCTCTGAAAGATCTTCGGGGTCTGCCTCTCTTTCTTCTTCCTATCGGGCTCCACTCTGTTATTCTATTTATCCACCGATTTTGGTCTGCTCTTCTGACATGTCCGTACCAGGTTAACCTCTTCTGTTCGATGTAGTCTATTATGTCGGAGTTCATTCCCATTCTCCTCTTAATCTCCATGTTATTTATTCTATCTCTTTTTGTTACTCTGCAGCTTCTCCTTAGGAATTCCATCTCTGTTGCTCTTATTTTGTTTTTGGTTTTCTTATTTATTGTCCAATTTTCACACCAATAAGTGAGGATACTACTTGTCATGGTATTATATATTTTTTTATTTTTTTTTATATATTTTATCTGTACATGAATACATACATATATATATATATATATATATATATATATATATATATATATATATATATATATACATTAATTATTTATGACATACTGTTTCCTACAAGAATAAATATCGTAAGTGATGGAAAACACTTACTAAATTTCTTCCCAAATATTACGAGATCGGTCCTGTACTTAATAAAAGTGCTAATGAAAACTTCCCTGTTTTTATGAATACTAGCAATTGCTTACTAAGATAAAAATAAAAATTTATATATATATATATATATATATATATATATATTTATATATATACATATACATATATACATATATATATATATATATATATATATATATATATATATATATATATATATATATATATATGTATATTATATATGAAGATCAAGGTAAATAACTTGATAACCCACATTTTTGGTTTTGTTCAGAAGGGCATTTTTAAAGTTTAAAATTCTGTGATTACGTTATTAAAAGGTCTAACAATATAAATATTATGACGACGATGGTCTTCAATATATCTAGTGCCCAGAGTATCCCCGTCTCCTGGAGATTTATGGTAATAAAAATCGTAAAAAACAAATTAACAAAAAACTTGAAGAGACGAGATCCACGCAGGAAACCAGATACCTTGAAAATAATCGCCTTGTAATGTTTGTGTCCAGAAACACCAAAAACCCCGATTAATGACTTTTGCCTGATTACGAACAAAAATAACATAAAACTGTAGAAAACGAGGTCCACTCTGGGCACCACATAGCTCGGGGACCATCGCTATCATAATATTCGTGTTTATTGACCTGGAAACCACCCGAGTAATGACTGTTTACTGATTACGAATGAAAATAACTTCAGAACACGATATTCACCGTGGGCACCAAGTAGCTCCACCATCATCGCCGTTATAATATTCGTGTTAAACAACCTCGAAAACCGTTCAAGTAATGATCTTCGACTGATCTGAATGATTCTAATGAAAATAATATAAAACTCCAGGAGGTTAGAACCACTCTGGGACCAGGTAGCTTGAGAACAATCGCCGTTATTATATTTGTATTCAGCGACCTCAAAAAACTATGAGTTCCGACTGTAAACTTATTTAGAATGAAATTAACATACTCCAGGAGAGTACTGGGCACCAGGTAGCTCGAGTAACATGGTCGTTATCATATTCGTGTTTAGCGACCTCAAAATCCACTCGAGTAATAAAATTAAAGTCCTGTCGATATTTTCTTAGTCGTGAATTTTTCATTTTCGTTGCACTTTGGAAACGCATTTTTCTTATGCATAAAGCGCAATGTGAAAATGGTGTTTGGAAAAGGAGGTACAACTACGAGATATATCACAGATATAAACATATATTTGGTGGTAAAGACGTAGTATCCTTTATAAAAATAGGAAGACTAAGATGGGCAGGACATCTGGCAAGATCACAGCAGAACAACCCTCCTAGAAGAATCCTTATGTCACAACCTGTGGGAAGTAGAAAAAGGGGTAGACCAAAACTCAGATGGAGGGATGGTGTAGATGAGGATGGTAGACAAATAGGCGCAGCAAACTGGCAACAGTTGGCAATGGATAGAACTGACTGGCGTAATAGACTTGGGAAGGTCGAGGCTCTTTTATAGGGCTGTAGCACCAATGATGATGATGATGATAAAGCGCAATGTTTAATTTATCACCATAAATTTTATTGGCAAACTTTGTTGGCACTTTCCAGAATCAAATGTAAAAAGTTTCACAGCGATTCATATTGCTGCTTAAAATTGGTAGGTTTATTGCTTCGTTTTCTTGCCTAATATGCTTTGGTCCCAGTCTATTTAGTTGTCAGATAGTTTCAATACTCTGGATATTTATGTAGGTATTTGGGTTTGTCATATTGTTTAATGTGTTGTCTATCTTCTAGCTGTATTGCCTACTATTTTCCTCTGATACATGTGTATCTAGTTTTTCTCCTTTTCATTTCTAAATTTCCAAATTTATGTGTTTTCATATCAGATGCCTCTACAACTTTTGGTAAAGTTGGTTGTCGTAGACCTTTTTTAGGTCCGCATCTAGCAAGTGTTCTGCTTGGTTAAATGCTGTCTTCATTTCAACAACTTGGGATGAATTTTGACCCAAAAAAAGATGCAAAAAAAGTTTACCATCTCTACCTCCCGGCTTAAATCTCAAATTTCCCCTCGTATTCCTATTGTACATCTAGCTTTGTCCCATAGTGTCTTGTCATCAATTTTCCTAGTGTTTTCAGCTCTGCTGTTTCTAACATTATTTTTGTCCTCTCTGTGTCAGGTCGTGTTTCTGCCGCATATGTCATTATTGGTCTAATGACTGTTTTGTAAATTCTGCCTTTCATTTCTTTCCCGATATTTTTATTTCTCCATATTGTTTCATTCAGGCAGCCTGCGGCTCTGTTTGCTTTATTCACTTGATCTTCCACTTCAGTTTCGAGCTTTCCGTAGCTAGATAATGCCTAGATATTTAAACTCCATCACTTGTTGTATTATCTGGCCTTCCAGCTCCAATTTACATCTTAGTAAATTTGCTGTTGTAACCACGCATTTTGTCTTTTTTGGGGAAATTAACATGTTAAATTTTCTGGCGGTTATATGAAATTGGTGCAGCATACGTTGTAAATCGTCTTCACTTTGAGAGAGTAGTATTACGTCGTCTGCATAGCAGATAATTTTAAGTAGTTTTTCTCCCATTTGGTATCTTTTTGATTAATCTTAGAGCTATATCTCTTGCGTACAATAAGTGGATAATGTCCTTTAATTTGACCTGATCAAATGCCTTCTTAAGGTCCACGAAACATAGATATGACGGTTTGTTGTATTCTGATGATTCCTCTTGCATTTGCCTCATTCTAAATATAGCTTCGATGCATGATCTTCCCGTAATATAATTACGATGTAATAACAGAGACACAATATCAAAATATGTTAATTTTTTTTAACAAAAAGAAAAGAGCAAAAGAAAGATTTTAGCACAACGTGGCGTTGGGGGAAAGTGAATCGCATTCTTCAGCAATCTGACAAAGTGATTTAAATGATCATTCAGCCAAGATTTTAAAGCAGTAGTTAACAGAATAATAATACTTACGATGATCACTAACCCTCTAATGAAGATAGCACCTTACAAAAAGGAATTAACAAGGCAAGTAGTACTTTCAACTAATCTTTGTGTTTAAAAAAAGCAATCGTTTTACCAATTTCTTAATGTAAATCCAACGGCAACCCCAGGAAAGAAAATTGTAAAAGGTTATTAAATTAACTTCCTCTCGAACTTAATTTCGAATTTTCTGTTACTCTCATTACGGAACCTCTCCCCCGAAATGATGAAAATTAATGCCCTGCCAGACAACAAAGAGCCAGTAGATTGCAACCCTCCTCTCTCACTTTATCCCTTCGCCTAGGGGGTGTCTCGCTCAGACGAAGGCCATCTGTTAAAAAAATGACGTCATGCGTGCATTCGGTTGTACGAATGGGATGTAATTAAGGGTGCAAACTCGTTATCAAGTGGTGATCGGGGTACATTGTGTTAAGCACTATGATTTGTAAAAAGCATTCACAATTTCATTCATTATACAAGATAAAATAGTATCAATCTGCTGGACGGAATATCAATATGGACTTTGGGATGATTACTTTAAAGTTTAGGTGTAACCCTTTATATAAATATATATATATATATATATATATATATATATATATTTATATATATATATATATATATATATATATATATATATATATATATTTATATTTATTTTTAATTTACTTAATAGATCAAAACTCTTCTTGGGCTAGCTCAAATTAATAAGTAATCTCAGGGTTTAACGTCATTCAAACAACATAAATACAAAACCAATACTCATGAATAAATAAAATTCAAAAATAAATTATAACCCGTATAATAAAAAATATTGTATTTATACCAAAGAAACAAATAAAAATTTTTAATGATAGAATAAATTGTTTAAACAAATACTCTCTGAAACTAGTATTTAATTTAATGTACAATATAAAAAAATACCGCAAGTTATTTAAAGTTAGCAACTTACCCAGTTTAGATACAAAATGAACTATTACTGGTTCAGAGAAATACTTTTAAAACACATTACGAAATTATTTATGTCAAATTTCACTATAGTCTTTGTAGACGTTGATAAACATTGAGAGAAGGAAATATCGTTGGAAATTTTGGTGAACACATTGGAACAATTTCTATATACGATGTAAGGATACAATTTATTGAGTACTTACAAACTGTTGTCACTGATCACTGAATTTAATCTTTTACTTTAAAAAAAAATACTTTCTACTTTTTAACTTTTACGGATGTCAAAAAAGCTTTTGTTTAACGTAGACCGGCACTTTTTATTTCTTTCTAAGTCACCAGCTGCTCCTATCTGCTATCTCGAATACACTGGTGTTTTTCTATTTCCAAAATTTCTCCTCTGATGCAGCCTTCTTCTCTCAATAAGCTTTCCTTCCTTTTTATTGGTCAACACAAATATCCTTTGAAAGTCTTTGAATTTCCCGTCGTAATCATTTTACCTGTTCCTAAGAAATTCTACCCTCCGATTTCTAAATACTTGTTTTGCCTTGATCTCTGCTAACAATCTCCACAAAACCCCCATGCATTGTCTACCCACTTTCACTTACAAATCGTTCTTAGAATACTAGAAATTTAAATTGTTTATACACGAAATACTGGGCAATTCCAATCTATATAATTTTTTTCGATAAAACCGACAAATAGGTATTTTACATAATTGAAAGCAACAAACAAATATTTGAAAAAATAAGGTCAGTAGGGGTAATGGGGGACACTTACCTCAATTTCAAATATATTAAGATATTTTGGGAACAATTAGTGTGATTACATTTTTCGTATATTTTTATGTGATCGAGGAGAGATAATCCTATAAAAAAATTATGACCTTCAACATATATTTGTGTAAAGCAAGTACTCTATAATTTTTTTAATCTTAAGTCAAATGTCCTCATTTGCCCCAATGTACGGGGTAAATGAAGACTGCAATTTTTTCCCAATTTAACTCATCTATAAAATAAAATGGGTAAATGAAGACAAAAGCTTATCATTTAATGCATATAAAAAAATATTAAAATCGATAATTTTTCTTATTAGTTTATTCAGAAATTAAACGGTACATTGTCAGCTATAGTTTATTTTTATGAACGAGAGAGTAATTAGCATAATTTAAACTGGTAGCTCCGACCACTCCATGGGCGTGCTCAAGATTAATTGAAAAATTACTTTGAATAATTGTAAAAAATAAATGAATTATTTCAGTGTTATAAAGTGTTATGTGTATGTAAACAAAAGTGACCTCTTTTATCACACACTATATTAGAACTGACTGGCCTACATTAAAAAGGGTTTTAAAAAATTCACATTTTTTTTAATTTTTAAAAATTACAAAAGAGAAAAAGAGTTTTTAAAACCGTCTAAGGTATGTTAAATAGATGAATAAAAATATTAATATAAAACTTACAGCTACTTGTTACAAATCCAAATCAGATTCAGAAGATGAACTTTCAGAACCAAGATTTATAATAACTGGCTCGATCATTTTATCAGTAATATTGTCCAGCTTCCACATTTTTTCCTCTTCTTTAATAGTGTGATTTACTGCCTTTTCCCAGTTTTCAGGTTTTACATTATTTACGGCCTCCAAAAACAACTGTTTAACATCATGAATTTTAAAAGTGGTATTTTTTCTTGAAACTTCACTCTTTATCTGTGCCCATACCAGTTCAATCGGGTTTAATTCACAATGATATGGTGGGGATCTAAGTACTGTCATTCCACGATTTTTGGCAATTTCATCAATTTCGTATTTTTTAAATTTTTCTTTATGAAGGGCACACAACGAATAAAGTTCCTTTCTTATAGATCCGGGATGGTACGTAATATTTTTTGAACTCAGCCAATTCTGCAAGTCTTTTTTTAACCACTTTGTTGTGGGCAGTCCTTCTATAAGTCTGGAGTGATAACTTGCATTATCCATTACTTTTACACAGTTCTTAGGAAGAAGATCTATCATTTGTTCGAACCATTCTTGAAAGACATCAGCGTTCATGTCTTCATGGTAGTCACCGGTACGAGTTGATTCAAAAGTTAATAAACCACCTTCAACAAAACCGTCTGAACTGCCAATGTGTACTATTATCAGCCTGCGTCCCTTTCCTGATGGTGGGTTTAAACCAGTAGATAAGTTATTTACAAAAGCGTGCCTTTGACTTGTAACAGTTTCATCCTGCCAAAATTTATTTGGTGTATGACCCTCGTTGATCCATGTTTCATCAAGATAAAATATTATTCTTTTTTGGTTTCTCATTTCCTTTATGGTTCTTAGAAAATGTCTTCTCCATATGACAATATCGCTTCTTTCTAATAAAATAGACTTTCTGGGATTCTTTTTCCAGTGGAAGCCTATTTCTTTTAAAAGTTTCCATAACGTACTTCGACTCATTTCTGGGTAATCCTTATCATCTCGAACTGAGACAAGAACTTTATCCAATGTTGGAAATTCTTGTCTAAAGAAGAATTCATGCACTTTCCGTCGAAGTCCTTCTTTAAAATGATATTCTATTTGAAATTTTGGTTTCCCTGGAGCATTACGTGGCATTTGAAAACTACCACATTTCTCTTCTTTAATAACTCTGTAAATCGTAGATTTCCCAACACCAAGTGTACTGCTAACTAACTCAACGGTCTCATCAACACTTTCACATAAACATTTGTCTGTAAATGATTTAAAACAATTAAATATTAATGTTTTTTCATTAACTGTTAGAGGACCAATTTTTCGGCGTTTACACGGCACTTCCAAATTTTCCATAACACTAGTATACACAATAAACTGCACCTTGCAACTGAAGTACCTACTTTTGGTGAACTGTTAAGAATTTTGAATACGCCACTTGGACCTTCCTATATACAAAATGGAAAAACCCACTATCACATTTTCTGTGGAATAAGTTTAGAAGGTAATTATCTAGTCAATTACTGTCGTAGATTCCTGGAATTAAAGAATTAAATGTTTGATTGTTGAAACCCTTACTTCGTGGAATGCACTCATTTCAGATAAAATAAAACGTTTTATTTTATCTAAAGAATTAAACTTTATTTTGCAAATAGGCAAAGAATTAAACTTTATTTTGCAAATAGATAAAATAAAACGTTTTATTTTATCTAAAGAATTAAACTTTATTTTGCAAATAGGTAGGTACTTATTAAACTTTTATTGGTTATACATAACCAACAAAATAAACATCTAACATTTCTTGCAAATTCATTAGTACCTGTTAACCTCCATCACTCCGACACTGGAAACCTTATTTAGGGATCAGTAACCCTCACAACTATTCTATTCTATTCTGCTCCAACCTTTATACCTGGTGGTCATACTCAATTTAAAATTGTTTTCCTCTATACTTCTGTAAACTTGTTGACAAATATCTGTTTTTCATTGAGTCACCCGTATCAACAGTTTAGGGATTTGCATACATAATTTATTGTTTTATTACTCTCTCATACATAAAAATACACTATAAGTGATTAACTAAATTCAAAACGAACAAATTAAATAAAAACAATACTATTTGTGAGCAATCTTCGACTCTTTCCAAGCTTATTCAATGTGCATAAAAGGGTATAATGTTACGGCATTTTTGCCTTCTGGAAATATCTCCATTATAATTTATTCTTCCGCTATATTCTCAATCTTCAGATGCATTGGCCATCTAAAAGAACTTCCTAGTCGATCTAAAAATGTCATTTTCACTTCTTTATCGGAAACAATTTCCGATACCAGACCAATTTACCATGTTTTCGAAGTGGTTACTGTAAAATAACGATTAAGTAAATCCTGGCAACTATCATTGCAGCCTGATAGTTGGGAAATATTACTAGTGCTTAGCTTATCTGTCTCATATTCCCTTGCATTTCTTTTTCCAAATCTTCGTTGGTATCAGATTCGCTTTCCGAAATATTTTTCTGTAGGACCTTTTTCTTTGTTCTAGTTTGTGGAGTTTTATCTTCTTTGCCTGTTTTTCGTTTTGTAACTTTACTTTTTCTTCTCTCTTCATCTTGACGCAGTCGTTCTAAAACCTCTTTGGAAGTTAAAACTTCTCCATATTGAAGTTGCTTAAGCCGTATTTGTCTTTCTTTGACAGGTGTTGGAATAACCGAACTTTCTACATTCGTCTTTAATTTATTTACAAATGAATCAATTACATTTCGTTTAGCAGCATTATCATTTGTTAATTTGCTTAGGGAAACGTTGGAACTAGAAGTCATTTGACTGGGATCAGCATTTTTCAAACTTGTGGTTAATGTGTCCTAGGCAGTCGTATGTTTTTTAATGGTAGATTTGTACCTATCTAACGCAACTTGATCATAATCATCCTCTGGAAATTTACTTTGGTCCACTGGCAAAGAACCGGTACCAAAAAATCCCGGAACAATGATATCCGGAGTTAGATATTTTATCCATAAATCTTTGATGGCAATAGAAAAATCTTTTTTCGACATTTCGTTCTTATTGATAACACCCAAACATTTTCTCATTTCTGTGAGTAATATTCTATTCCATCCTATTTTTAGAGGACTGAAAACACAAAAATCTAGAGGCTGTAGTCTGTGCGTTAGATGGCTAGGAAGTCGAAATAAAATTATTTGGTTTTCTAGGGCAACTTGTACAAGTCTTGCACTTATATGGCCGTTCAAATCTGGTTGTGTCCATCAAACATTACGAGTGCTTTTTGAGTAGGCTCCAAATTTAGCAGTGATCTTTTAGCTTTTTTCACATGAAGTATAAACTGACCAACAAACCAATTAAAGAAGTCTGGCTCTACAATATATCCTTTAGGAATTGCCGAATATGTGGTCCCCGAAAAATCTAAACCACTTTCAAACCATCTTGGTAAGACTGCACTATGCGATGAATGCGTTAATAAAGCGCTTTATTTTTTCGGCCAATACCCTTAATTTTGGAGGGATTCGTACAAAATCCAGACTCGTCTCAGTTGAAGAAAATCTCGGGCATTTGATCAAATAAATTTTCATTTACAATCTGTTGTAATTTATTGTAATGGTCTGCTACAACAAAAGGATCAAAAGTTTTATTTTGCAAACTTTGTGGTTTCTTTAATGATAATCGAGGATGTCGATTCATAAAATTCTGGTACCAATCTTGACCGGGTTTATTTTGCTTGAAAGGAGTGGAAATGTTTGAATCTTGACAATAACTTTGAACGAAAGATATTAGCTGTTCTAGTTGACCCTCAACTTCTTTTGAAAGGGCATTATGCCGGCAAGCGCCGAGAGATTCCAGTGAAGTTTTTCTTCCATTTATTCGGTTAAATATAACGCTTCTTGGATATCCATAATATTCTGCAGCAGAGCGATAAGAACGGTTGTAGTTTTTGACGTCGTTTACGGACCCGTTTACGTTTTCTGCCGTGTAGGTTTTCTCTGGTCTGGTCTTTTTTAACATATTTTATTACCATATTGCAATTTATTTTAACTTGTAACGAAAAAATGAGTATTAATTAGAAACCAAGTTTCTGGATAATAGTAATTAGGTGTAATTGGGGACGCTTCTGCAATTGCCCCAAAAATTCTGTCTTCATTTACCTGTTGTACATATTATTTTGGGGTAATTGTGGACACACAAAATAAACATCTCACAAAGGTATGCAGTTAAAGGTTAAAAGAACTTTGTCGCTAATAAGGAATAAAATACAATTTCAAACAAATTAAACAAGTTTCGATCTAAACGCCAAAAAACAAAAAAAATCGGAGAGTCCGGTTAATTTTGCACCCCAGTGTATATTTACACAATAATATTTGGAAACGAATTCAAGCGAAACGTCGAGAATTCGAGATTCGTGAATGGCAATACTAGCAATACTGTTTCGTTAATCAGTCACCAACAAATGGTTAGATTTAGTCGTCCAATCGGAAGCATTTAGTGCAGTTTTGTGCAACTTTCAGTGTTTATTATTGACTTTAGGTAGTTGTTACTAAAGTCATATTTTTTAATGAATAACACATCCATGTTGGTTCAATGAAAATGGTTTCCAGAAACTCGAAATATGTTAACTGGTCACCATCAGGAAAGAAAAAAAGCCAAAACAATTACCCTTTGTAAAAAAGGTTACAGATATCAAAAAATAGCAAACAAATTGAGCGGTGGCTCCACAAAATCAGGTGTAATGAAAGTTTGTTGTAAACTTTATTATAATACGTGAACAACAAAATGAGCAAAAAGAATAGGCAGAAAACCGAAAGTTAGTCAATACGATGAGCGCAGAATATGCTGCCCGTCTTTAGAAGATTGTCGCAGATTCGCAAAAGACATTAATGCTATTGTCAAATCAACTGACTTACCTTAAGAACCCCTAGAAAGAAGCCGTTTATGAGGCAAAAACGCATTGATTGGTCCTTGACACACAAAGAGTGGACTGAAGAATAGTGAGATATGAAAATTTGGAGCGATGAAACTAGAATATCGATCTTTGGAAGTATTAGAGGAAAGTATGTTGAAAGACTTTTGCCTTAGTGTAATATGGTCACTATAAAGCACCCTGAGATTGTCATGGAATGGGCTTTTATGACCACTAAGGAATTTGGGCGTTTGACATTAATAAAGCTTCACCGAGTTCTTCTTCCGACCGGATCTTAGTCTTACCACAAAGAACTATTAGAGGTAAGAATAAACATTGCTGGTCGACTTCGAAGTCCACGAGGCGTAACCGAGTTTTAGCACAGAATATTGTTAGATCTCAAAGAGGTCCCACGCGCATGTGCCGTAATATATTTGAACCCGTCTTATGCTTCAACTTGTTTTTTACGGACGAGATGATTACGGAAATAATAAAATGGACAAATGCAGAGATATCACTGAAACGACGGGAATCTATGACAGGTGCTACATTTCGTGACACGAATGACGATGAAATCCGAGCTTTATTTGGTATTCTGGTAATGACGGCAGTGAGAAAAGACAACCATATGTCCACCGATGAGCTGTTTGATCGATCTTCGTCGATGGTGTACGTATCTGTGATGAGTCGTGATCGTTTTGATTTTTTGATACGATGCATTAGAATGGATGACAAAACTATACGGCCCACACTACGAGAAAACGATGTATTTACTCCTATTCGAAAAATATGGGATATGTTTATCTATCAATGCACACGTAATTATACTCCAGGGGCTGACTTGACGATAGATGAACAGTTACTTGGCTTTAGAGGGCGATGTCCGTTTGGGATGTATATTCCAAACAAGCCAAGTAAGTATGGCCTAAAAATCCTCATGATGTGTGATAGTGTTACAAAGTATATGATAAATGGAATACCTTATTTGGGAAGAGGAACCCAGACCAACGGTGTACCCCTCGGTGAATACTACGTGAAGGAGTTATCAAAGCCTGTGCATGGTAGTTGTCGTAATATTACGTGTGATAACTAGTTTACCTCAATCCCTTTGGCAAAAAGCTTACTCCAAGAACCGTATAAATTGACTATTGTGGGAACCGTGCGATCAAATAAACGCGAAATACCGGAAGAGCTGAAAAACAGTCGCTCTAGGCCAGTGGGTACATCGATGTTTTGTTTTGACGGACCTCTTACATTGGTCTCCTATAAACCGAAGCCAACTAAGATGGTTTACTTATTATCATCTTGTGATGAGGATGCTACCATCAATGAAATTACTGGTAAACCGAAAATGATTATGTATTATAATCAGACAAAAGGCGGAGTCGACACACTAGACCAAATGTGTTCTCTTATGTCCTGTAGGAAGACTAACAGATGGCCTATGGCTTTATTGTATGGAATGATAAACATTGCCTGCATAAACGCTTATATAATCTACAGCCACAATGTTACCAGCAAAGGTGAAAAGGCTCTAAATCGCAAAAATTTCATGAAAAGCCTTAACAAGGCACTGTCATCGTTGTTTATGCGTTAAGTGTTTAGAAGCTCCTACTTTGAAGAGATATTTGCTCGACAATATATCTACTATGATATCGCAAGAAGAGCCTGGTACATCAGAAAACGACACTCAAGAGCCAGTAACGAAGAAACGCATTTACTGTACTTATTGCCCTTCAAAAATAAGGCGAAAGGCAAATGCATCGTGCAAAAAATGTTCAAAAGTTATTTGTCGAGAGCATAATATTGATATGTGTAAAAACTGTTTGTAACGAATTTTTATGTAACTATATTCCTATTATATATAAGATATATTTATTATTTCTTTTATAATACAAAATGTCTATAAATTATTATAGTAAAAAGTAAGTTTTATGGTGTAAGGAAGAATGTTCCCAAATTTTGTTAATGTATAACAGAAGTTTAGTTTTTGATTTTTTTTTTAATAAATAAATATAATATAAATAAATTCTTTGTATTATTTATTATTTGTATATGTGAGTAAATATTAAATTGCCGTACAGTTTATTCAAATTAATGTATAAACCTCGACATATTGGCATGCGTCAATTTTACGCATGATTATCTTTTATGTACATCACAATATGATTATCTTTCTAGGGTTAAGTGGAAGAGAAGTATATGACATCGAAAATGGTCTAGCATACATTATTAACTCAAATATAAACGAAATTATAAGCAAAGCAGTCAACATAATCACTAAATAATACTCAAAAAATACAAAAATATGCAGGTCACCAGAAAAATCAATATAATTATTATTTAAAACAAATTAAAGTTTTCCTAGAAAATTATTCAAGGCTTCGTCAACATGACCGATAACTATTCTTCATCTAAATAAAGTTCTCGAATATGCTTACTTTATTACCTTCATGTCGTAATTGATCCTACAATCTTTGTAATTTCAGTTGTTTATGTCCATAATTATCTTTAGCGATGCCGATGTGGTTATGTCTAAATTAGATTGGTATAATTTGCTTAGCAAATTGCACAACCATCTTTTAGGAACATTCAGAGCGCGTTACTACATTTATGTATTAACTAGACAGGTTTTATTCCAGGTACATTATTTTTTTATGAGATTAAATTATTATCAGAAGATGACTAAATGATGCCAAAACTTTATTATAGATAAAAAAAGAGTAAGTATACAAAATATCCAGAGTGTAGTAGAAAATTTTCAAAACTTTCAATAAATCTGCAATATAATATGGAATATTGATTTTAAATTCTGACAATTTCTGATACTTCTTTAGTATGTTTTTCTAGGTACCTACCAGGTAGCAATAAATAATTCTGTATTCTTGATAAGGAAGTTTAAATGGAGATAATAGAAATGGGTTCTTACAAGGAGATTCTGATTATAAAGTAAAGCCATTTTTAAGAAGTCCACTAAACAATCCAATTTCTATAATGAATTTTATATTAGAACCAGATATGCAGCATAATTTTTTTTTGTATGGAAGAGAAGGTTTAGGTACTATTTCATCCAGTTGAAGTGGCTGTAAAGTTAAAAAGATTCAACCGTTCTAATCTACAGCAACATTCTACGGGTATAACCTAGCGAGAGATCAAATTTAAGACAATTTTGAAGAAGAATTGCTAAATGAAGACATTACTAAACTTTTTGAAGTTGAAGATGTTTGAGCTAACCTCATATCATATTTTAGTCTCATGGAAAAACCTAAAAAGAATCATTAAACATCTATTATTTTTTATTCGGTATTAAATTTTTCTTTACATAATTTAATATATTCTTGCCACCACAAATTGTATAATCAAAAAAAAATATTAAAACAGGATTGTGATTTCTTTGACAATTAATTAAATATTGGTGTGTCCCGAATTAAATTTTACATTTATCTTACAGATACGTAACCGCAACATAATTTGACGTAAAAAAACGGGTACTTTATATATATATATATATATATATATATATATATATATATATATATATATATATATATATATATATATACATATATATATATATATATATATATATATATACATATATATATATATATATATATATATATATATATATATATACATATATATATATATATATATATATATATATATATATATATATATATTCGGTTTTTTTATAACGTCTTACGACGTTGTCCGACTCCCAAACGCCACTGTATTCTGTCTTAAGTTAGGTCTTCGTCCAGATTTCGAGCGCTAATCGCTTTCCTAACTCCCAGGTTCCAGCTCTGTGGTGGTCTTCCTCGTTTCCTCTTCTCTGGGGGTTGCCACATCATCGTTTTTTTAGGCAATCTTTCGTCCCCCATTCGGCTCACATGCCCATACCATATGAGCTGTTTTCTCTCAATATCCTCAACTATAGTGCCCTCTATACCCCTCTATACCCCTATTTGTTGTTTTATCACTTCATTCCATATTCTGTCGGCTCTTGATATTCTCATCGATCTTCTGATGGCATCCATTTCCGTGGCTTCGACCTTTTTCTTATATTATTCTCCATATCTCAGCTCCATAAAGTAGGCTAGTTTTAACCATTGTCTCATAGATGTTTCATTTTCTTTTCTTTGATATTTCTTTACTCCATAGAACTCCGTTTAAACATGCTATAGCTCTTCGTGCTTGTACAATTCGATGTTCTATTTCTCGTTCGTCTTTTCCACTACGGTCGAAGATGACGCCCAGGTATTTATATTCGTTGCATGGATTTATTTTTTGATTGTCATCGATATCGAGTTGTTCTGCTTCAGCTCCAATTCAGAGGTATTTTGTCTTTTCTAAATTGATATTTAATCCCCATTTCTGGTATTCTTCAATTAGTTTTCTAAGCATGTATTCCATGTCATCTTTGTCATTTGAGATCACCACCTGATCATCTGCAAACTGTAAAGTATATATGTAATCCTGATCGTTCAATTGTATACCCATTCCTTTGACTTTCCTTTTCCATTGTTTCAGAGCTGCAGAGATATAAATCTTAAATAGAGTCGGAGAGATACAACATCCTTGTCTGAGACCCTAGTAACTGCAAATTTTTCAGCTAAGAGGTTTCCGAATTTCATTTGGGAGTTTGAACCATAATATAGATCTTTGAGAGCACTAACCAATGTTTGATGTGCCCAGGACTTCCCATAGTTTATTTAGCGGGACTGTGTCATATGCCTTCTCAAGATCTACAAAAGTCATATGTAACTCTCTATTTGTCACAATTTTCTTTTCTATAATTTGTTTAAGACAGAAGATGTTATCTGTACATGAACGACCTGCTCTAAATCCTCCTTGTTCTTCGTCTTCAGACGATTGATAATCTTCCTCTATCAGGTCCCGTAGTATTCGACCGTATAGTCGACTCATTGAGCTTGTGACCGATATCCCTCTATAGTTTTTACAATTTCTCCTGTCACCTTTTTATATATTGGGGTCATATATGCTGTTTTCCATTCATCTGGTGTTGGATGTCCATTAATATATTCGTTAAATATCACCGTGATCATTCTGTGTAATTTCTCTGAGCCATTCTTTATTAATTCCGTAGTTACTCCCTCTGCTCCACTTGCTTTTACTGTTTTGCTTTAACTGGTACTTTTTATTTTATAAATAAATGTAGGATAAATAAAGATAAATATAGGATAAATATAGGATAGGACAATATTTATCTGGAGGTGAACTGACCGGTCTTTTCATGCAAGAAGTTTATTACTTTAAAAATTTAATTTTTATAGCTATCCCAGCGCCACAGTATATTAATACTGTCGATACAGAGATCTTCATTTTAACCTGGATGTAGAAACTGGTGACAAAAGCATTTCCAAATCAGCCACTAGTCATAAATATTTTCTGCTCCAATATGAGAACATGTTATCCAGCCATTTGATAATATTCACCTAGTAAGAAGACTAAAGAGGAACAACCATTAACGTATGACAAACCAAAAGAAATAAAAATTTTATAAACCGCTTTGGCAGAATTTTGCTGTGGAAGAAAATTATAAGTAGAATATTTCTAGTCCATCTACCATGGCCATCATTTCTACTGCATTCGTGACTTTTATTCTTCTTGTTATTTCTAGGTTTGGTACTTTCTCTCTCATAGTAGTACCTAACATTGATCCTTCCATAGCGTGTTGTGTAACTCTTTCAATAAAATTTCTAATTTAATTTCGCCATTGGAAAAGATTTGCTTCACTTTTAGTTCGATGTCACAATCACAACAGTCGTAACAGAACCCAAGGCCCCCTTTGACATACCGACGTGTTTAATTTTTTTGTATGGTCATATTGTATTTGTTAAATCATATCACCTGACATCTTGCACGTTGTCATCAGACCAATAAGAGTAAAGATACATCTCTGTGACCTTTGTACAAGCTGCTATCTTATTCACGAAAAGCTATCAGATGACATTTCGTACGTCACGATCGGATCGATGTCAACAGAAAACAAAAAAGAACAATCATGTGGCGATAAGATCACAGCGACTGCGACGGTTTCGATCCTGACTAACTGGTTCTGAAGTTTGCTTTCTCAGTTGGTAATGCAAATCTAATGCTTACTGTCATTGGCGCCAGTGATGTCAGAATTAGAGTTTGACCGTACTTCCCAACTCCCCTTCTACTCTGCTTATGCAAATAAATATTTTTTATTCAAAACATGATTTAAAAATAATCGCGGGGTGGGATTACCTAATTTTACACTTCGTTTGTAATACTATTACCTGTAAGACTGCCAAGACTGCAAGATCCTATCCTGATTTTTCTATATTTTTTTAACCTTTAATGTAGTTCACCCCAAAATAGTTCACCTCGCAAATTGGAACGCAGTCTTAGTTTTCTTTCGGAATATTTTGCCTTAGGAGATGCCATTATTTCAGTAAAATTTTTATTAAATTATAGACAATTAGTGTTACCAAACTCTAACTATAAATTAAGGAATAGTTCCATTATCCATTTTTAAAACTCCAGCTCTCCATTTGCGAGTTTCCCAGCAGGGTCCAATTAAAAATATTTTTCCAGCTCTCCAAATTTTTAGCACTTTCAATGATGCCGGTTTGAAGCTGGGTAATTGGAACCGCTTCTCAAGACCATGTTTTAGTTCGTAATAACACTGGCTAATTAGTTGCGGAAGTTACTGCTCCCAAGGCAACCAATTACATGCATATTAATGATATTTGAAACTACAAATTCTGAGAAACTTGTGGAACTCAAAAAGCATTTCGTATTTTGTTAGTTAGTTATAATGGACCCTGAACTGCAATCAGTAATATGAGTACAGTTTCGCGAACAAGTGGATATTGTTTGGAAATTAGAAGTTTTATGTAATTAAAATTATAAACTGTTGGTTTCTGAGAATAGAATTGGAGTTAAAATTGTTTTAGAAATTTACCGCAAATTGTAAATTAAATTATTGATTTAATGTTTAAACCTCGAGATACGAAACTATTATTCTAATACAGCCACACATATTGAAGTTGTTAGAGAAGTTATGAATGGATATAAATTATGTGAAAATCGATTTCATTGCTGCTCTAGATTCATTGAATATATTTTTAGTTTCGCACCTAATAGAACAACAATATGTATGTAGGTATGTTGTTAAGTACTCTAAAAACTACTCAGAAAAATATTTTTCAAAATTTAAACCGATGATTAACAAAGATCATCCATCAAATGTTATTTATAAAATAAATTCTAAAGACTGTAATTTAACATATATTGGGCAAACACACCAAAAAATGCATAGAAGAGTTGTTGAACACAAACAAAGTGTACAGATCAATGCATTAAACACAACAGCCCTAGCCAAACATTTTCTACAAAATAGACATTCTTTTAATTTTGAAAATGTACAGATTTTGGAAAAAGAACAAAATCTATTAATAATAAGACTGACATCAAAGATTTTTCCAATATGTATCATAATTTAATAAATTGAGTTGTTTTTAAATGCACTTTGGCAGATACTAAGGATACGACCCTGAAACACTCTTATTTTAAGATACCTGCCAGATGTCATCTGTCAATGTCAGATACCAATTTTCAATCCATGTTAAACTTTTAAAAAGTGTAAACATGAAATTTAATTCTATAATGCAATGTTTATAAAAAACAGTGCTTATTGAAAATGGCAAATTGGGCGAAACGTTTAAGCAATAATTAAGTAGTTTTATTTACAACAGACCGACAGACCCAGGAAATAAAAAAGTTTCTTTTCATATATTTACGGTCAGGAAATAGCAAACTATATATATATATAAAAGAATAAGAAAAAAGAAGTACTTGTGACTCGTTTGGAACAAATATATAACTGTTTTGGATGGGTTGGAGTCAATAATAGGGCTATTGGTTAACTATTTTTTTATTCTCGAGCTTTTAATTGTGTTTACAATTATTATCAAGAGCTAAAAAAGACAAAATACTTACAAGGTTGAACTAAAAAGAAAAAACAATTTTTGTTAACTTACCAAATAAAAATTAGTTTGGTAAGTAAAAATCACTGCTTACATCTTCAAAATATTTAATACAAAAATGTTTTAATCTAATAAATGTTTCTCCGAAAATTTTTTTATAATTTTGAAAACATTTTTTTTTTTTAATATAAAAATAATTGAATTTATAAATAAGTTCAAATAGCAACCAATTACAAATAGCCTCAATGTCATAAATGCCAACATAAAATTTTTATTTTTGACAATTATATTGCCAAAAGTAAAACTTCGTTTAAACATTCTTTTTTGTTTAGTAACAAAAAGAAGAAGATTTATTCACCGTTGACAGATGTCTGAAAGAATGTGACAGATATATGGAGAATTAAATATGACATTTTACAAGTTTTATATATAAATCATAAAGAAAGAATATAATTATAAATTTTGCTTAAATTTTGAATTTCAGATCTTTTGTTTAAACTCTTATCATTTTTGCTAATACAAACCCTTTCCAAAAAAGTCCTTTTAAATTTATTACTTTCACTACATAAAATTTTAATGTTATCAAAATCCATAATATGGTCTTTATCGATTACATGTTCTGCCAAAGCACAAGATGGTTTTTTAATTCTGCAATCACTTTTGTGAGAAATAATGCGATTTGAAAGATTTCTTCCGGTCTCACCAACATATTCAGCCTCACACTGAGTACAACTAATGCTGTATACTAAATTCGTTTTTTCAAATTTGTCTATAGGATATTTAGTTTTAGAATATAAAGATGAAATAGTTTTGATGTTCTTTGTTGCTATTTTTATATTGTCAATAACCTTTAGTGTTTGTATTAATTTAGGTGTTAATGATGGTATAAAAGGTAGTGAATGATAATAGATGTTCTGATTGTTAGATACAATGTTTTGAGATTGAGCAAAAAATGGTGTTAAATTATTTATATTACCAATATTAGAAAAAAGCATCCTATGTAGCATATCTGGAGGATAAGAGTTTTCAATTAGAATATTTTTTAATAACTTAAGATCTTCCTGTAGATAATCTGGATGAGAAAGTTTTAAAACACGTTCTTTTAATCCTGTTATTCAGATTATCTACAGGAAGATCTTAAGTTATTAAAAAATATTCTAATTGAAAACTCTTATCCTCCAGATATGCTACATAGGATGCTTTTTTCTAATATTGGTAATATAAATAATTTAACACCATTTTTTGCTCAATCTCAAAACATTGTATCTAACAATCAGAACATCTATTATCATTCACTACCTTTTATACCATCATTAACACCTAAATTAATACAAACACTAAAGGTTATTGACAATAAAAAAATAGCAACAAAGAACATCAAAACTATTTCATCTTTATATTCTAAAACTAAATATCCTATAGACAAATTTGAAAAAACGAATTTAGTATACAGCATTAGTTGTACTCAGTGTGAGGCTGAATATGTTGGTGAGACCGGAAGAAATCTTTCAAATCGCATTATTTCTCACAAAAGTGATTGCAGAATTAAAAAACCATCTTGTGCTTTGGCAGAACATGTAATCGATAAAGACCATATTATGGATTTTGATAACATTAAAATTTTATGTAGTGAAAGTAATAAATTTAAAAGGACTTTTTTGGAAATGGTTTGTATTAGCAAAAATGATAAGAGTTTAAACAAAAGATCTGAAATTCAAAATTTAAGCAAAATTTATAATTATATTCTTTCTTTATGATTTATATATAAAACTTGTAAAATGTCATATTTAATTCTCCATATATCTGTCACATTCTTTCAGACATCTGTCAAAGGTGAATAAATCTTCTTCTTTTTGTTACTAAACAAAAAAGAATGTTTAAACGAAGTTTTACTTTTGGCAATATAATTGTCAAAAATAAAAATTTTATGTTGGCATTTATGACATTGAGGCTATTTGTAATTGGTTGCTATTTGAACTTATTTATAAATTCAATTATTCTTATATTAAAAAAAATGTTTTCAAAATTATAAAAATTTTTCAGAGAAACATTTATTAGATAAAAACATTTTTGTATTAAATATTTTGAAGATGTAAGCAGTGATTTTTAATTACCAAACTAATTTTTATTTGGTAAGTTAACAAAAATTGTTTTTTCTTTTTAGTTCAACCTTGTAAGTATTTTGTCTTTTTTAGCTCTTGATAGTAATTGTAAACACAATTGAAAGCTCGAGAATAAAAAAATAGTTAACCAATAGCCCTATTATTGACTCCAACCCATCCAAAACAGTTATATATTTGTTCCAAACGAGTCACAAGTACTTCTTTTTTCTTTTTTCTTATATATATATATATATATATATATATATATATATATAATGGCGCGGGACTTGACGCGAACATTTTTGACAGTAAAATTCTGACAACGGGTGGAGCAGACGATATTTTCTTGATGAGAGGTCTACAAGTCGAAGGTAACCGTAAGTCGTCATCTCTGTTATTAAGACAATTTGTAAAACATAAATTGTTTACAAAAACATGAATTTGATGCCGTACTATATATAGGACATTGAACAATTCAACTACTACAATTCTTAAACGCTTAAAATGTATAACTATGTTGCAGTTTTTTGCACCTTGTAGTTTTGATGACATGCTGCAGATTTTCCTGAGGGCTAACCCAATGATCCAGTCAATTTGTTCAACGTGTTGTTGTCTTAGCAGTGAACGTGAGATAGTGTAAATTCAAATTTATTTTTTAAAATGGCTTCAGCAACAAGTTCGTTGTAGGTGTCTGTCAGCTGCCAGTACATTCTCCTGCTAGGAAATGGAAATATACCACTGAGAAGAAGCACTCCTATAAAACATCTCATTTAAGTCAAGTTGATGCGCATTGTTTGGTTCTTCTGTGATGGAAAAAAACTAAGAAAAATATTAGCAGACATTAGTTGATTTTAAAGCAAAGTAACGGATTTTTAAAAATGATTTTGAAGAAGAGTTATATCTTCGTTTACATGATTATACTTTTTATTAGCCGTTTCATAATTTTTTTTGTTATTTTTACGCTGAGATAACGGCAAAAATGTTCTTCTATGTCTTATTTATAATCATTTGGATTACGTCTTGAGAATACTTCGAGCTGGCTTTGCATTTCGGCAGCAGGTAAACTATTTATATCCACTTCATTGTCTTCTTATCTTAATCAGTTACTAAATCAACTGCAATATTAGGTGTAATAAGGTAATCGTGTCATCACTTATTTTATCATTCTTAATCATCGCCAACACTTCATGCAAAGAGAAGCCTCTGGAAAAATATATTACAGTATACTCCCTCTATAACGAACACGATTATTACGAGGTTTCGCTCATAACGAGATACATCAGATGTCCCGTGAAATTTCTATTGAACTTAAACCCTCTATAGCGAGGCAAATTTGGTTATACCGAGAGAAAATAAGATCAACAAACGTGTTTTTTTACGTTTTGGCCCGGCCGTGGCTATAAATAAATACTCTTTTTAACGGCCGCCCACAATAAACTTCTTCTGTTTAATCTACCGACCGATATTGTGTTGTCGGGAATTTACAATTTATGATTCACAAGTGTCAGTGTAGGGTTTGACCATTCGCACCTAATAAACTACGGAGAGATTTAAGAGGCTTAAAACATGACAAATGGAACAAATTTCACCAGAATTTCATTTAACAGTTGTTTTTGTTATAGATGTTTATCGTTTGTTTTCTGATTGTGCTTTCGCATCTTGCGAGTTGTGTTGTAAATTAAAAATAAAAAACTCGATACTGCAATGATCAAATGATTTACCGTAAACAGGCCTGCAAATGTTCCAATAAGTGGACCACTACTTGAAGAAAAAGCAACACAGTTTTCGTAGGCGCTAGGTGGTGATGAGAGATTTAAAGCATCGAGTGGGTGGATGAGCCGTTTTAAGGCCAGGCACGACATTACGTGTTGAAAAATTTGCAGTGAAGCGAAGAGTGTTTCCAAAGAAGTCACCGACAACTAGTTGAAGTCATGGCCTACAATAAGACAAAATATCAGTGACGATAATGTTTTTAATGCTGACGAGCTGGGCCTTTTTTTAAACTTACTTCAGATAAGACCCTCAAATTCAAAAATAAACGTTGTATAGGTGGCAAGTTATCAAAAGAAAGGGTCATGTTGGACCGGACATGTTGTACTCGCGTGTGCCAACATGTCCGGTTCCGACAAAAGGAAGTTAGTCGTCATTGGGAAACTCAAACACCACGATGTTTCAGAGGCGTGAATCCGCTTCCTGCCACATATAAATTTAATAAAAAATCGTGGGTCACAGCAGAGATTTTTAGTGGAGAACTTTTGAAGTGGGACAAAGAGTTGGGACATCGAGAGATTCTTTTAATTATTGACAATTGTACAGCCCATCCGAAAGTTAATGGTTTAAAAAACATTCAACTTTTTTTTTACCCCCCAAATTGAGCGTCATACTTAATCTTTCTATTATTTAAGCTTGTGAAGTCATTGTGTAGTTTGTAAATCATTTTTGGTTATAAATTAATACTGGTTTTTATGTATTTGTCAAGTCGTATTTAAATTTGTAGATATCATTCATTTATTAAAATTAAATATATGTATGCTATCTTTTTGATTTAACTACTCTGCTACAAGGTGAAAGGAAGAAACCAGTGGGTTCTAGATTTGACGTATATGTTCATACTCCCTTTCTGGTGATCTCATATGTTATAAAGCAGCCATAGTATGAGCAGAAAACAACAGTTGTTTCTTTACTCTTTCCTCTCCTAGAGCTATTTTATTTTTTAATGTTCCTTATGTTTCCTGTACCTCTCCCTTTTTATTTCTTAGTTTGTCGTTGGTTCGTTATCGTCACTTTTAGCAAACAGAGATCGAAAGTAGTCTACCCATGTTTCCTTCAGAATGTGTCGAGTTTTTATTAGTTCGTTCATCACTTTTCTTTGTCCTCTGATCATTCTTGTGTTCCATAGAAAGCGATTATAAATCATAATTACACGAATACAACGCTTGTAAAGTTGCAATAGCTTTGTAATAAGTGTGCTTCATCGCATAAATTTGTTAACTGTCAATCTTCCAAAAACTTTTATGCGTAGCAAAACTTCTAAAAGCCAACTTCGAAGTTATTTATGCGCCATCAACATTATATCTAGGAAGCACTTCAAAGATAATAAACCCTCCCAAAACCTATTTCGAAAGTATTAATTGCGGGTAACCGTAGCAGGGATGAATTAATAAATATAAAATCGAATTGAACTTCGGTGATTTATTATTTAAATACAGCATTTAATTTGTTGTAAAAGGTTTTGCTGATTTTCACGTGGGCGTCGGCAGATCGGAACTTTTGCAAAACAGTTTACGGTTTAATTAACTGGTTTAATTGCCTCTGCCACGGGGATGGACATAAATAGAGAAAATTGGGCCACGGCAATGATACCAAGGTGAAATATTATTAACTGGGAGGGTGTTCCTAGCAAATGAAATTTAACAACTGTTTTAATCGAAATATTGAATTTTATTACTGGAATTATTAACTAAGACAACAGAAACAACAAGTATTCTCTATACACTTTGCTGTTAGTAAGTTGCAATGATGCCAAACATAATCACACTGAGGTAGCAAATTCATTAAAAAAATTTTTATTTAAAATTAATGCCCTCGGCTACTAAGACCACTTGCACAAAGACGATTACAAAAGAAACAATGTTACAATAAATAATATGTAACAAAATACAAAATGTTATCGTACAATGAAATTATGCAATAAGGTTAACAAAAAGTTTCTATAAAGCTATTAACTAAATAAACTTTGCACAATTTTCCCATTTTTTACGATTTTCATGAGATCAATAAAATTACCGATCGCTATGGAACTTAAATTGCTAGAGTTTAGTCTTCAAATCCTGCAACATGAAATTTCAATTTTGTGTTTTGGTAACAAATATACGACATTTGAAATATGTCTAAAAAACGCTGAATTTAAACTTTTACATTACAAACTATCTCACGTCACGGAAAATGCTTAGCTACACGTTCATGTTCACGATTGTGTATTAACCAAGATAATTTTATTAACTGATTTATCTTTAAAGAGAATTAGTGAGTAAGATTGATATTTATCTCTTTCAAATTCTCGCCAAACTAGCTTCCGTGTGTTTACTTACTTACTCCGTGGCGTTACAACCTTCGTGGGTTTTAGCCGACTCGACAACATGCCTCCACTGTTTTCTGTCTTTAACAACCTCCATCCAATTCTCCACGCCCATAGTGCTTAGGTCTCCTGCTATATTATCTCGCCACCGGTGACGAGGGCGTCCGCGTGGTCTCCTTCCAGTTGGGACTTCTTCCCACACCAGTCTTACTGTTCGTTCGTCAGAATGTCTTCTGAGATGTCCTGCCCATTGGAGTCTTATGGACTTTATTTCTTTTATGATGTTGGCGTCTGGGTAAAGTTCTTCGAGCTCTTTATTAGTTCTTATCCTATATTGTCCTGATGCTTTATCCAGCACAGGGCCAAAGATCTTCCTTAGGATTTTTCTTTCCCAAACACGTAGTCTCTCTTCGTTTGCCTTTGTTATCGTCCACGTTTTACTTCCATACATCACAACGGGTCGTATGATTGTTTTATAGACATGTATCTTCGTACGTCTTGTTAGTTGTTTCGATTTTATAAGGTTTTAAAGGGCAAAAAGACATCTGTTGCCAGCCTGGATTCTGTTGTTTATTTCTTGTGATCCGTTATTGTCTTCCGTTATTGTTGTTCCAAGATACTTGCGGCTTATATACATACATTTCGTCTTGTTTTCGTTGATTTGGAGCCCCATCTTGTGTTTCCCATTAGATCGATATCGTCTGCAAATGCCAGTAGTAAGATTGGTCCTTCTCGATAAAATACTGTATTCGGTTTTTCGATTCCTGCACTTCTGATTATGTGTTCCAGAGCTAAGTTGAAGAGTTGTTTTGAAAGTGCATCTCCCTGTTTTAGTCTATTGTTTATTTCGAATGTCTCCGAGTATTGTTGTCCAACTCTCACCTTACATCGTAACCGTTCCATACACATCCGTATCAACCTGACTAGTTTTTTTTGGAAAGCCAAGTTTCTGCATCGCTTTCCACAATCTGGCCCTGCATACTCTATCAAATACTTGTTTAAAATCTATGAACATCTGATGAAGCTCACGATCAAACTCCCAGCATTTTTCCATTATCTGTTTTATTGTGAATATCTGGTCAATGGTAAAGCGGCCCGGTCTAAATCCGCATTGATAATCTCCCACAATTCCTTCTGTGTATGTTTTGGTTCTTTCTAGCAGGATGTTTGCAAGGATTTTGTAGGTGGTGTTTAGGAGTGTTATTCCCCGGTAGTTAGTACATTGCTTTTTGTTTCCTTTTTTGTGTATTGGTACAATAACCGCTTCTTTTCATTCATCTGGCATTGTTTCTTCTCGACAAATGTCTTGAATTAGCTTGTATATAGAACTGTATAACGCTTCCCCTTCATGTTTTAAGCATTGGGTATATCGTCCCTACCTGGTGTCTTATTATTTTTAAGTTTTTTAATTGCCTGTATTACTTCTTCGTATGTCGGGTATTGGTCTTCTATTTCAGCTGTATGTACCTCTATGGTTGATGTATTTCTTCTAGATTGGTCGTTCAATAGTTGATAAAAGTATTCCTTCCAGGTTTTTAGGATATCCTTGTCATCAGTAATAAGCTGCCCGCTGTCGTTTTGAAGGAAGTTTCCTGTTCTTGCTTGGTATTCGGTCTTGATATCTGAAACTCCTTTTAAGAACTGTCTCGCTAGTTTGTTCTTTCTTTTTTCTTCTATATTTCTGATTATTTGTTCCTGATACTCCCTCTTCTTCGTTTTCATTAGTTTTTTTGTCTCTGTTCTTCTCTGTCTATACATTTTACTGTTGTTGTGCGAGGGGTTTTGTAGCAGGTTCTTTCTAGCAATATTATTTGCTGTTACGGAGTTCAGGCATTCATCATCGAACCATTTTTTTGTTGTTTTCTTTTTGTATCCTAGTATTTCATCTGATACGCTTGTCGAAGCTAATTCGATACTGTTCCAAGCTGAGTCTATGTTGCTATAGTCTTCTGTCTGTGTCAGAGCGATTTTTATAGCCATTTAAAATTTCTGTTCTGTCTCCTTATTACGTAGAACTTCGGTATTTCATAATTGTGTTTGTGTATTCTTGTGTGTTTTTTGGACGCTATTTTTGTCCTTATCTTCGCTTTTACCAGAAAATAATCCATGTCTCCATCAGCTCCTCTTAGGCATCTTACGTCTAGACAGTTATTACCCCTCCTGGCATCTACTAGAACATGATCGATCTGATTTCTTGTGACGCCGTCGTTGGAGACCCATGTTTGTTTGTGTATTTTCTTGTGTTCGAACATTCTCGATTTTATTAGTAGGTTGTGGGACGGTGCAAAGTCTATTAACCTTGTTCCATTGTCGTTGCTGACATCGTGAAGACTATAGTTACCTATTGTTCCAGGTTCCTATATTCATTGTTCTTTGTCGTCGCTTTTGTCGTCTTAAAAGATCCGTCCTTATCCGAGGCATGTGCTTTTTATATAACCAGACTAGACAGTGTCGAAGGAGGCATTGGGTGATATTTAGAGTTGAAGCTCTATAGTCTCCAAAAACGTACTTATGCAATCGAAAAGAAGGAGTTTTAAACGTTTTATGTTATAGATTTTAAAGATTAGGCTCTAACAATAAAAATTTCGAAGTAATAAATTTTATTGATCTCATGAGAATCGTAAAAAATTGTAAACATAGCGCAACGGTTAAATATTTAACAGCTTTACAGAAACTGACTTCATTTGAGGCAAAATACAGAAATTGCATACGAAAGCTTGCACTCTTCAAATTTAAAATACATTTTGATTTTTGTCGATAGCTATCTGTTTTCTAAAAGATATTGAATTTATAATGTCGAGTTAATATCAATTTTATTGATTAATTAAAAAATTGATTTCCCGTGAGTAACTGATATCTATTTAAAATTGCCGATCGCTTCAAGAGTTGTTTCTGAGAGATCGATTCATTCCTTTACAGAAAAATGTCTACTAAACATTTTTGTTTAGAATTTTCTCAGCATAATTTCTTGTTTAACACATTTTTTTCTGTGACATACAGATTCTTAGTAAACCAATGTTTTCTGTTTTCCTTCCTATGAGGGGTTGTTTTAGGAAGAAGCACTGGGGTAAGAGTGGCAAACTTTTTGCATCTGTTTTGAGGTCTTAAAATTGATATTCTCGGCAAAATTTAGCTTGTTCATATACTTTTTAGAGGTTCAGTGACATTTTCGTCTCCAACGACTGGATTATGATATCTCGTATACTAGTTTTAAGGCTATAAAATAGTCCTTTGGCAGAATATTGATGGTATTCGGCAAGTATATGATTGACTATTACTTATGATTGACAGCTTAGACAAGTGGGTCGATTGCTGGATGACCACAGGTAACCATGTGTTAATTTTGTACGTCCGATCCTAAGTCATCATGGACAGACAAAGTCCAATGAAGAAGTAGTACGGAGGATAA
This sequence comes from Diabrotica undecimpunctata, assembly GCF_040954645.1. Classification (NCBI taxonomy): domain Eukaryota; kingdom Metazoa; phylum Arthropoda; class Insecta; order Coleoptera; family Chrysomelidae; genus Diabrotica; species Diabrotica undecimpunctata. Next base: position 145,260,609 of record NC_092806.1, on the reverse strand, counting down.
ACACAACCGCGGATTTGGTCATCATCGTGAAGAGCCGTAAGCTGCAGTACTTGGGACATAGTGTGAAATCAACGCAGATATGCTACTTTAATGCATTTTGCAAGGTAAAATTAGAGGAAAAAGGGCGCCAGGATAAAGAAGAATATCCTGGCTTGCTAACGTTAGAGCATGGTATAGAAAGACATCAACACAGCTATTCCGTATAGCAACCAACAAAGTCATCATAGCCAGAATGATCGCCAACATTCGGAACGGATAGGCACTTTAAGAAGAAAAAGATCCTAAGTCTCCTTGCCACGATAAGATCTCGTCTGGACAAACTTGTCGGACCAAAATTAGGAGACTGTCGATTAAAGGTTGAATTTGATATAAAGCTGAGCAATTCATTTCTCAGTGTTATTTTCATAGGATTCTTGTTTTTCTTGTAGACAAAAAAAATAGTGAAATGGCGTCCAAGACATGAAACGTACATAATTCAACATTTGATGGCAGTACTTCTATATCTATCCTGATATCAGTTATTTCCCCCTAAAAAAATACTTCAAAATCAAGTTTTTTATAAATTATATTACCGTTTTATTTAATTATTAACAAATCTAACATAAAGTCAGGCTACCACTACCATCTGGTTTTTTTATGAAAAACTAGTCAACATAAAATCAGCTCCAGTTAATCGCTAAATAATACAAAAGGATGCACGTAGTCCCTCCGGTGTCCTGTATGCAAATGAAGATCTCTAACTAACTAATTTACCCGGACATGGTTCGGGACAACAACAATAGCCGACTAACTTTAATCAGAAAATGGCTGAAGTTTAATTTTCATGTATAATAAACGGAGAATAATTCAAAACAATTATCTTTAATTTTTTCGTATTACATCATTATGTAGAATGGGAAAATTTTACTACAAGCTAGTTTTTAATAATCCACGATCATTTTAATATTAAACTATAGCAAATAGTGCAGGCATAAATAAAAATTGTCTTAAGTAATGGTTATATAACTAAGGTGCTTATTGAAGATCCCAAATATGTAAACACACATGGGATAGTGAACATAGGGTTTAATTGAATGATTCAAATATAGTCCTAAAAGAAATGGATGTTAAAAAGAGAAAAATGAAACAAGCGGCTCTAATTATGCAAAATGAGACCAATTCTGTCGCAAATTCCTCGGCAGAATGTAATAGGATCTGGTTACCCATTAAAAGATGAAGTTATTAAAAGGAAAATACTAGTATGTAGGTATTAGTAAATCAGTAACATATAGAGGATACATAATTTATGTTTTTTAAAAAACAAACATATAAAATCAGAATTTGGTGTTTATTGAAAGTAAACTAAATGCACGACCAAATACTTACCATGTCGGGATAATATTATGAGGTTTTTTTTCCTGGTTTTTCCCTCATAATTTACTATGAAGTTACTAACAGGAGATTTAACTGTCATCATGGCATGTGTTTGTCTTTTTAAAGACGAATTACATGCTATGATTTTTTCTGACGGATATTCTCAAGTTAAAGTTGATTTCATGTAATCGAATGAACTATGTTACAAGTAAAGTCGTCCCAGGAACGCAACTCAACAATATTAGCAATCTCATTTTAATGTCGTCTACTTTAAAATGTATAATGGTCTGAATTGTCAATATAAATGAGTTAGATAAAATTAAATTATTAGAAGAATTTTTCACCAAGTAACAAAAAGGCAAAATTTGTTTAATTTACTAATGTTTGTATTTTGAGAACGATTTCCGAAGTGGAAATTGAAACGTCAATAAACTTACTTTAACCTTTAATTGTGGCTTATTCCCATTTAAATAGTAATTAGTTTAAGTAATAGTTAATTGATTTATTTATAAAAGACCGATAAACCCAAAAATTAAAAAATCATATACATTTTATACATTTTATCATCTTTACAGAGAATCGCCTTCTCTTCTTAGTAAATAAATAGCATTTATCTTATAGATATAAATTATTATCACATACTTTGTACAAATTGTTTTTATGTTAATTATTTTTTTTCTTATTTGTCTTACTTACTAAAAAAATGTAATTCATTTTGGGGTCTTCTTGATACATTTTTACCAATGACGTTTACCTACTATTCAAATCACGTGGAGGCTACCTCATATGCAACCAACATTACATTTACCAATAAAAATCTCGTTTCTAGATTTCGAAGGAGCATTACAAATAAATTATCACTGTTGGCGAAATTTATATTCATTTGGAGAGATAAAAATATTTAAAATAATACTTAATTAATTAAGACAACGATAAGATTATTTAAATAATTATACAGCTTTCAAACGATAATAGATATTTTTATTTAGGTATACGTTAGGAAAGTTTTCTACAAAGAAGTTGAATGTATAAAAAAATATATACTTTCATTTTGTTATAAATAAATCAATATAAATTGATAACAAAACTAAAGTATAGTTGGGATTTGGTAGGTTAGGTGTCTCTATTCGAGTTACATCGAATTAAAAAAAAATTACTTTATCGTAAACCGAGAAAATACACTTTTTTACAGCTACCGATTTTAAACTTTAAAATTAAAGTTTTTTCAACACAGTTTTTTTGTTATTTTCGCGCAATACCAATCGTTTTTATTATTATAATATAGATATACAAGATTTGAAAATTTTTATCGGGAGAGAGCTCTGAAAGATAAAGGTAATAGTAAAGGATAAGATTACCATACTGTTGTTTATAACTTCGTCGCAAATTCCGGTCAATTTTGATTGGTTGTATGTCAGAAACTACTTCACGTAATTGAATTTTTTTTTTTTTTGAAAAAAAAAGTGGCTTGCTGATTCTTTTCGAACGCCGCTTTCTGAATTTAATTTAAGCTAATAGTTACCTAGATATGCTATTTGTTTATAAGCCAAAAAATTGTTTATAAATTTAAAACATTCCTAAGGATGCCCAAATAATTTATATTATTTAATTATGATAATAATTAATATTTAAATAGGAATAAGCCACAATTAAAGGTTAAAGCACGTTTATTGAAGTTTCAATTTACACTTCGGAAACGTCAATACTACTACTACTACTACTTGTCGGTTTATAACGTTCTCCGCCGTTTTCCGACTTCCAATCGCCACTTAGACCGGTTGTTCCATAGATCTTCTTCTATGGCCCTCTCTCTCAGTTCTTTATTTATTGACCACATTTTCTCCTTAACCCAGATAATAGAAAAAAAGATGACAAGGAATCAAGAGATACATATGTTGTTCGTCGACCTACGGAAAGCCTACGACAGCGTTCCACTGAAGAAGCTGTGGCAATCAATGGAAAGCACGAATATTAATATAGAATTAATAAAAGCCGTGAAAGTGCTATACAACCAACCAATAACAAAGATAAAAGCAGGGACACAAATAACAACAGAATTTATAACATTAAAAGGATTAAAGCAAGGATGTTGCTTGTCTCCCACTTTATTTAAAACATACCTCGAAAGTGCTTTAAAAAGATGGAAACAAAAATGCAGGACAATGGGGATACCGCTCACCAATACTATGGTATATACGCTTAACTTTGCAGACGATCAAGTAATAATGGCTCAAGATTATGACGATTTAAACTATATGGCACGAAAATTAATTGAAGAGTATGATATATGGGGTCTAGAAGTAAATAAAAAGAAAACCGAATACCTGTGCATTGGAGCAGAACAAAAAGATTTCATATTAGACGATATCACTACGATAAAGCACTGCTGTGACTACAAATACCTAGGTATCACTATTTCACAAGATGGAACATTAGACAAAGCCATAAGAGAAAGAAATACGTCAGGGAGAAAAGCCATCACAATGTTAAACACCATTTTATGGGACCAATCCATCAGCAAAAAAAAATAAAAAGAGGATATATGAGACTATAGTAAAAAGTATCACTTTATACAACTGGGCGGTATGGCCACTGAAAGAAAGAACACTGTCAACGCTGAAAGCGACGGAAATGGATTTTTAGAGAAGAGCCGGAGGAAGATCTAGAAGAGAAAGGATTACCAACGAACGCATTAGAGAAATAATGGGAATCCAACGAACAATCACAGATGACCTAACAACAAAACAACTTATCTGGTTCGGACACATACAAAGAATGGACGAACAACGAATGCCAAAAGAAATACTAAAGTGGCAACCAGAAGGAAAGAGAAAACGAGGTAGACCGAAGAAAAGTTGGAGCGAAGGAAACGTCAATAAACGTACTGTAACCTTTAATTGTGGCTTATTCCCATTAAAATATTATTTACTTTAAAATGCCAGAAGAAAACAGCTTCAGAACAATAATTTAGATAGGTTTGTATACGAAAAAAAATTGGCAAACTTCTATAACAACATTATCACGTATTTTGTACCAGCCTCCATCATTTTGACAACCAATCACACTAATTCATTATATATTAATAATTAATAGTTCATTTGGAAACCACATATATCCAGGATGTTCTTTTTTTCGGGCAGTTTTCTGTGAAAATGGATACCAACGTACGTGAATCAAACGAAAGACGTAAAAAAGGTGTAAAAAATGTTACCTTCAAGGGTGAAAAGTTAAAAAAGCTTGGGTGTATAGAGTATATAAATTATAAGGGAAACAGGGTTTCCAAAATTGAACAATGCAAAAGTTGCAAGTACGTATTTCTTACTTCATAATCTCAAACAGTCCCTTATAAAATGTTACCTTTAGATGCAGGAAGAAGTGCATTGCTCAGTCGCAGATCAAATAAAGAACTGTATGCAAAATTCAAAGGATTCACCGCAAAAGATGAAAAAGATACGTATTTACAAAATTTTATTACACCTAAAACTGTGGTTCGGAAGTATCCAGTACATGGAGAAAATATAAAAATTATTATTTTTTATTCTATATTTCGATATATTTCGATATATTCGATATTTCTATTCTATTCTGTTCTATCTAGCTGCGGTATTGGACTCTTTAGTCCTTCGCTCGTATACTGTAGTTATCGCACAATTTTTTCTGCGAAAATCAGAATGTCACCTCTCACATCGACCTGAAAACAGATCCTCCCTGGTCTGTATCTTTTAGCTCTAACAGTCAATTTCACTCCTTTTTATTTTCCATAACCGCTAACAGATCTAGAAAATTATTTATAAATATTAGTTCTCAAATATGTAACAAAGTAGTTTTATATTATGTTAATAATAATCTAATACAATCCTGTGCAATATGCCGTTATTACAGTTCTACACGATTATGGACCGTCTACATTGGTAACTAACAATGCTGCACAGATTAAACATTACGGATTTAGTCCTCAGCGAGATACAAAGGAGCATCAAATTACGTTAGCGAATTACCTACTGGGATTAGTGCTGCTCATAACCGAAGTTGTCGTTAGAGAGAGCGAAGGATCAGAGATGCAGCATTTTTAACATATTACATTTTGAAATTTAATTTTTTTATTTACGTTACTAGTTAAAATACGTAAGTCAGTAAGCCAAAAGTTAATGTAGTAAAATTTCTAAATAAAAGTCAATAAAAAGGTCATAAATAATGTAAAAAGGAAATACAATAGAAAATATTCCTAATAAAATATTCCTAAAATAATATAAGCACAATAACCACATATAACGATGAATACATTGACATTTTCTGTGATGAGATAACTCGCGCTATAAAATGAAAGAAAACTAAATTGATGTTAATAAATAGAGGTAACCCAATGAACCTTAACATCATCAAAGTATATACACCAATACCATATAAAAGCCACCATTCCGTGAAATGGCAATCACAATCAAGAATTTTAATCAGAAAATAGGCAAAACTGTAGAAGACGATGACCTGCAAGGTGTTGTCGGAAAATACGATCTCGGACAAAGGAATGAAAGTTGAAGACAGCTTCTAAATTTTTGCACAAAGAATGATCTCTGTATCGCAACACAGTTTTTAAACACCACCCAAAACGTCTTTACACATGTGGCTCACCAGACGAAAGATACAGAAACTAAATTGAGTATTTCCTGATTAAAACCCGTTTCAACACCTCGATAAAGTACTCAAATGCTTACTCAGGCAAATACTACAACAGTGATCACCAGTTCCTTTTTGCCGAAACTCGTGTCGAACGAAAAACTTAACAGACCATACAAAACATTCGCCTAAACTGGTCTCTAAAAGTCGGAGATACCGTAAGGTCTGATATACCAAACGTACACAATAAACCAACCAATCTTTGGTTGGTTATTGTCAATATTGTTGGTTATCAATGAGTTATTGATTTTTAATTGTTACAAGATGCGGTACGTACACAATGAACCAAAATATGTTAGGACACAATGAACTATGGTTCACTGTGTACCTTACGAATATTATGTTACAGAAATCGGTTTAAATATTGGCCAAAACCAAGTTAGAAAAAAAAAATCATTGGTTTGACCATGAGCGCGAAACGACCACAAATAGAAAGAACGCAACATATCAAAAACCATCGCCGCAGGTTGTACACGGGAAAAAAAGAAGAGTATAGACGTCTTAGAAAAGAGGAACAAGGTATCCATCGACGTACAAAGAGTATTCGATAAAAATGAAATAAGGAAATACTATATATATTCAGGGATTCTACAGTATTCACTGCCTTCCCTCGCTCAACCGATTCCATCTCTCTCTGTTGTCCCAATCTCCATCGTTTAGGCCTCTCTTACTCATGGCGTCGTCTATTTCGTTCATCCAGGATTTACGGGGTCGTCCTCTTTTCCTCCTGCCTATGGGGCTCCATTCGGTTATTCTCTTTATCCATCTGCTGTCGCTAGTTCTTTTCACATGTCCATACCACTTTAGTCTTTTTTGTTGTATATATGTTAGTATGTCTGTTTCTATTGATGTTCTTTGCTTTATTTCGTCATTACTTCTATCCATTCTTGTTACTCTGCAGCATCTTCGCAGGCATTCCATCTCTGTTGCTACTATCTTACTGCTGTTTTTCTTGTTTATGATCCAATTTTCAGCCCCATATGTCATAATACTTCACACTAATGTTTTATAAATCTGTGTTTTTTTCTTCATATTTAGGTGTCTATCCCACCATACTGAGTTAAGTTGTCGGATTGCTGTTCTTGTTTGTCCTAATCTTTGTGTAATTTCTTCCTCTGTTGTTGCCTATTTCGTGATTATAAACCCCAAGTATTTGAATTTATCCTTTCCTTTCATTGTTACGTTGTCATCAATCTGTAGATCTTCTATGTCTTCTTCACTTGTAGATAGGTACTCTGTTTTCGCGAGGTTAATATCTAGGCCAGCCTTGGTATATTCTTCTTGTAGTTTCTTCAACATGTAGCTTCGTCTTGGTCTTGTGCAATCACTACTTGATCGTCTGCAAAGCTTAACGTATATAGGTATTCGTTCCGTACCGGTACTCCCAAGCCTTCGCATTTTCTTTTAAATGTAGTCAACAAGGCTTTCTCTAAGTACATTTTGAATAGGGTTATCATATACATATATATTTAGAGTATGAAATTGTTAATCCAGTTGTTTGCATTTTTTAGTGAAAATCTTAATCAAATTAATATTTTTTATTGGAGAAATATTTAATACAGATCTTCCTGAATCATATCACTAAAAAAATATGTTTGACCCCATTTTACGGTAGCATACTTTTCTTGCATTTTGTACTCATGTTAAAGTAAAATATATTCAGTATAATTATATATCAGTATAATTTCTGAAAAGCTCATTTATTACGTTATACCTGCATTATCCAGCTTTTTTCATATCCATCTCTTTTTCCCGTCTAAATTAGCCTCAAGAGTTAAACACTCAACAATTAGTCCATTTAGGGTCTTCTCAAGTATCTCTAATCGTAACAAACATCTGTCCTATTAATGCTGACGTTTTGAAATGTTTTATTGCAGAAGTTACGACCGCAATAAAAAAAACAAATCGCAACATTCATTCCGTTTCAGCGTAAACCCGCCTCTGAAATGACTAAGATTGTCTTCTCTCCTCCGCAACTAACAAGACAAGAGACTGAAAGCAATTCCCGTCGAATGAAAAGTTGTTAAGTAGTCGCTTAAACAGTTTAAATGGCTCGCAAAGCAAGTACGAGCGTATCCTAATATTTCTATCCCAGCTTCCTATTCATAAAGGGTTTCATTAGAACTCGACAGTTTGAAGTTCCTTTTAAGAGCT